>NW_026855777.1:0-104165 GCF_026571515.1 Ruditapes philippinarum
AAACATTTCTTAAAAATCCTTCCTTTAAATTTTGTATAAAATATTTTTCTGGGAAATACAAGCCCAAATTCAGTGTTATTTTTAAAATTTAAAGGGTTTTTTTTTTAAAACAATCATCGCAATTTTTTAAGGGAAAAGTGAAGAAAAAGGGACCCGGGACATTTAATTATTGTGGCATGGGTTGTATAGGGTCTTTACGCCCAAAGGGATTCCCGTAATCCCAAAAAACTAAATAACAACTACCTTTTTTGAAAATTCCCACTGAAAAAAATTAAATTCTTTATTAAAATAATAAAAATTTAATCCTAATTGTTTTGAAAAAAGACAAAAAACAATATAAAAAAATTCCCAGTATCAAATTTCTTAAATTTTTAAAATTTTTGAAATGATTCCCAAAATTTCAAGAAAGAAATTTTATATCACCCTTTTTCCTTTACACTTTGAAAAAATTAAATACAAAATTAAAACACAAAAAATTTACTTTTATTACAGTTTCGTGTTTTAAAACCCAAACAAAATTATTAAATATTTTGATTAGAATAAAAAAATAAAAAATTTATTTCCAATTATTGGCCTTTCAGGATAAAAATAAATAATAATGTATTTTTAAAAATCAGGGTCTTTAAAATAGAAAAATAAATATAAAAAACGAAACCCAAAACATACAAAAGGGCTTTATATGTGATTGGGCAACCAATTAAAAAAAAAAAATTTTATTACTAAATTTTTTAAAAATTTTAAGGGAACAGTGAATAAATTAAATAACCCAAATTGACCATTATCTTTTTATTGTATAAAAAAACCAGAGGGGTTTCGATTCTTAATGAAAAAAGTTTGCATCTACATATAAAAACAGTAAGGCGGGGATACTTTAAAAAAAACCACTTTTTCTTTACGGGTTTACCCAAAACCCGGAAAATAGTTTTACTTTGTGTTTTCCCGGGGGGGGGGGGGGGGGATCACCCCATGTTTCCGTAGTATCTTTTTACGACAATGAAACAACTTCCCAATGTTTTAAAATTTTTTAGATGGGAAAAGGAAAGGAAAATTATCTATAAATAAAAACTTTAAAAATATATAATTATATTTTCAGACAAAAAAAAACAAACAAAAGCAACATTTAAAAAGAAGACCCAAAAAAATTTTCCTTTTTTACATAGATATCCCAGGGTTTCGGCCCCAAATTTTTCCCCTTCCGCTGAATTTTTTAAAAACCCGAAAAAATTGCTGTCCACTTCAGTGAAGAAATTTTAAAATTTCAGATGCATTTGGACAACTTACCTTTTATGCCCTTTTTTAAAAGTCCCCCGATTTTAAAATTAAAAATTTTAAAAATTTAAAATATCAGTTTTAGTCCAAGGGGGGTGGGTTTTAAAAGATTTTGGATATAAAAATTCCCAGCACCAAAAATTTCATCCTACACTCAGACCTATTATCTTTTATTTCAAAGACTGACTAAAAATCTGGCTTCAAAACTGAACTTACTGTCTAATTTAAATTTGGGGAAATTTTAACGGGTGCCATTTTCAAAATTTTTTAAAACAATTTTTTTTATCGGGTACAAACAAATTTTTAAATTCATTTAAATGATTTTTGAAAATCTAAAGGTCTTTAAAATTTTTTTAAAAAAACTCGGTTTATTGCAAAAATTTTTGTAAAATCCGGGGACTAACAAAGTTTCCTCTTAAAATATTTCTACACCGGATGTAAACAATACGTTTTCCCCAGGGCATCGGGGGTGGTTAAACCCACCCATTTATTCGATTTAAAATTTTTAAACAACCATTTCCGGTTTCAATTTTGCCGACCAAAGGAAAATTTTGAAATCAAAGTAACGTTAATTTTTAAATTTCCCTTTTTTCCCAAACTTTTCACTTTTACTTTTATTTTTATTTCATAATTTAAATTATCACCTCTTTGTAGTTTTTTTTCCATCGGTTTAAAAAGACGATACACCCTTTCATTGTAAAAAAAACCCAAAATTCTTAGACAATTTAAATTTAAAAATGGGCACACGGTTTAAAAAGTTGCAATGTAAAAAAAAATTCTAAAACCTTTTTGAGAAAAATTTTCTCCCTGTTAAATAAATTTTAAAAACGGGAAAAAAAAACAGTTTTTTACCCATACCCGGGAAAAGACCTTATTATTCTGACGATTAAATTGACTTTATAACGCTCGTATACAATTATTGATTGATCGATTTTCATTATATTTATTTTGTAATACCTATCATTCAATATGCAATCAAACAAAAACAAGTTTTCCTACATTCAAGGAAACTGTAAGTTAGGACGAGCTTTCAAAATGAACAGGTAGCAATTTCCAACACGCTTACTGAAACCCAACATGGCGGCTCAATCTGGCTCATTTGCATAATTTATTCATAAATGCAGGAGCATAGAACTTTGTTAGTGCCAGGGTTAGAATTTAGCAATATTTTCTACTTGCATATTTTTGCAAGTGATCAAATGTTTAACTGGCAATATGAGGTAGTCAACTGGCATTTCCAGGATCACGTATTTTATTATTATTATTATAATACACAATGACAATGTATTTTGAACATGTGGTATGACAAATGATAATTAGCTTGAATGTCTATTGAATGTCAGAAACATTTTTATCACTAGTAAACACAGATCTCTAAAGAAACAAAAACATTTCAACACATTAATTTATAAATGATAAACAATTGTTAAGGGATCACAGACTTCCTGAAAGTTGAAAAAAACTGTCAGACATTTGGTACATTAAATGTCATCAGGTACAGCAGGGGGCAGTTGCCGATCATCATCATTAGCTCAGAAGATATCAATTATGTAAACGTCCAAAATGAACAGTCACTTGCAAATAAATGCCAGCTTCAGTGAATTTTACTGGCATTATTAGATTTTAACTGGCATTTTTAAAATCGGGCATTTAATAGCCCCAAACTAGCTATTTACAAATAAATATCATCTAAGCATGGCATAGAGATCCAGTTTCTACCGGGATAGACAATAAATTTCATACTTTGTCCCAGATTTATTAGTACTGTGTCCGATTTACTGGCTAACAATTTATTTTCACTGAGAATATATTTTAATATCTTTTTTTTTTTTTAATTCATAGAGAAATAATCATCCTTAGACAATCTAAAATGGTTTAGAAATTTGTCAGGGACACCTTATCACAAGTCATAGAGGCGTTCACATAAAAAATGTTGTCTGTTTTTGTTGTTGTTTTACTTGACATTGTTAGAAAACGAGGTTGAATGTAAAGTAAGCCCTTGAATCGGTACAAAAGTCTATCAACTCAATGTAACATCTATCAGGTTAACGGGACAGACAAATTATTTTCACACATTATGGATATTTTAGCAACTACATTTTTAAGCAACCCCGTGGTCGTGCAATTTGCCGCTATGCTTAATTAATTATTTATGTTTCAAACATTATGTTACGTACATTGGCCGACAATTTCTTAATTTATAAAAAAGGCTAAATGTTGAAATATTCATAAAAGATGTACGGTAGTTGTACGATACATGTATTACGAGAAGTAGGACCAGTATGGACCTGTAATTCACGGATATATGGAACTACCGATTTCCCTCATTGATGCCTCAACAGGGGGCGGAGCGTTATCGATAATAGACAGGTTACGCGAATAGCAGATACAAATAGTATAGGTACCGTTTAAAAACACATTTTTTGGACTATCTGCTTCCAAAATTAAATCAGGAATGTGTTCAGAAAAGGTTTATCTACTTAGCAAAAAATCTCATTTTAGGTATTTTCAGTGATAATTGACTCCGTTGTCAACTTAAGTAGTTTGACAAAAAGAGTTTATAAATATAAGGCAAAGGCAAATAAATGACAATTTTTTCTAACTATAATTTATTTCGGCAGAAGTACAATGTATAATAATACAATAATAAGATATTTCTTATTATTCATCAGTGTTTTTTTTCTCTACTATTGGAATGGTGCCAGTACCAGACTGATTGGGAAAAATATGCCTTATTTTGACTAAAATTGGGATTTTTTTAAGCTACAAATAAGATAAGTCATCATGAATAAAGATAGCTAACAGCTTCAACTGTCAAGATAGAACTATTGAGTGGTGATTTATATCAATACAGAGGATTTTAATGATAATAGAAAAATCACTTGGCCTTGTGGGCATTTTGAATAGCCATTTTGGGAATGTAAACATTGGAAATTGGGAATTTTAATGTCTATTTTCTATTGGGAACAGTTCTGTTTTAGGGTAGTAGTTATATAAAGAAAAAAAACACTGTTCATAATTTACCTTAACAACTTGCAAAGCAAAGTTAATACGTTATATATATTTTTGTTAAGTGGGCAGAGTTGACCCGTGCAGAGTTGACTCTTTTCCGTATTTTTGGGCAGCATGAAATGCCCTAAATCATTGCCTTAATATACCCAAATATTGTTCAATTATACTAAAAATAAAATTTTTATTCTAAAAAAGTGCTGCATGACCCTAATTACTTTACAGGGGACTGGGGCTTTGGCCATCAGGTAGGAAAATTCTCATCATTTTGAAAAAAATGGGAATTTTTTCTGTCAACAAAAATACACATACAGGGTATTTTCACCCTATCTGATGTCACCAGGTGCCCAAATATAAGGCCCCATTCTCAATCTAAATTGTTTTTTCCCAAAATTTTGAATTTGTTACGGTCAACTTGTCACCTATTTTCTTTTCATTTCAAATAGTTGATATATTATTAGAAAATGAAAAATTCCATCTATTCTTAATGTAAGGTAGAGTCTAGCTTGTTGATTACCAAAAAAATCCCAAACTTGACTCCGTACTGAGATACCTAGACCTCCATGCTTTACATTTCTTGATAATGACAGTTTATTATTATTGTCTTTTAATTTTGTCAATAATTCTTGCATGGTAAATTGCCCTACAAAATGAGATCGTAATAGATCCTATACTATTCATATGTAATCCTCGCATGTATCGGTGCTTTACACTGGGCATGTCAAAGAACCAAGGAATTTATTCAATAAGAGCTAGAGTCTGGTAAGGTAAGGACCCTTCTGGAAATAAGTGCTTGCACTTTCGTAGGTTATCCTTGACTGCCCAGTCTAAAGAAAATCAGTCGATCATACAAAAAAGGTATTCCTAAAATGGTAGACCTGTAATTTGTACTGTCCTGACTGCTCTGTTTAATCATTTGTTTACTGTGAGAAACAGGAGTGTTTTGATTAACGATTTAATCATAATTTTCATAATAAAAACAGCTGGTCTAGCAGGTAGATATGGTGCTTAATACTTCAATAATTGCATACATTTTAAAGGGCATAAGCTATTCTTTTGTTGTTGTTATTTTCCTTTACAATAATACTAAAAGCAATTGTATTTCCTATTTTTATTAAAAAAAAAATGACTGAACTTTAGCATTGAAAAAAAAACCTCAAAAACACATGTTTTTAAAACAATAATAGAATTTTTT
Organism: Ruditapes philippinarum; assembly: GCF_026571515.1. Lineage (NCBI taxonomy): Eukaryota > Metazoa > Mollusca > Bivalvia > Venerida > Veneridae > Ruditapes > Ruditapes philippinarum. Next base: position 5,474 of record NW_026855777.1, read on the forward strand.
TCTATTTTCAGTAATGCCAAAAGCGTTCAGCGGTGTAAGGTATGTGGATCTTGTTTTATCAAAATGTCAGTATTAAGAGCTGTTACTGATTCATTTATTGCACACTTAGTTACCTAATGAAAATTATGTGAGATATATGGATATAATTTATTCACATTTCAGTGAAATACATAATCTTTTTTCTTTAAACTTTATGATTAGAAGTATATGAAACTGACAATAATTTAGATTACTTGAATTTGCATTAATAACAAAAAGTGAGAATGGAATTTTACAAAGACTGATAAACTGATGCTCTGTAACAAGTGTTATTTTTTGTCAGTAATGATTGAAATAAATTTGAAAACAAACTCTACTTAGCCGATCCTTATATGTTCTCTACCAAAAATGTTTGTTGTACATGTAGAAGGAGGAAGAGTTAACTGTCTGTTTTTTAGCAAACTTTTCAAAATTTGAATGTTAAAAACAGTTGTTAGATTTCTTTAAACTATTTTATATATTTGAAGGGAGATTTTGAAATCAGTAGATTTTCTGTTGTTGTTTAGAGGATTGTTGCTTTAATATATACATCTGCATGTTCTTTTTTTCTGGCCATTTCTTGTAATGGCTGTTTTGTTGTAATGAGCTGATTAATCTAAATCAGTTAGTCTTCATGAAATTAGAAACTAAATTTAGGAATGAACTATAAAGTGTAACAGAATGCCGCCACCAGTGGGTTAAAACTATTTATCAATGTCTACTAGTTTCATTGACAACAATAATTTTCATTGCAACTTCTACTACTTTGCATCATAAAAATGATATAAATTGGCCATGGTAATGGAAAAGGAAAAAGTTGAAAATTATTAAATGCATCCATTATTCGTATAAAATGTTATCATGGTGTTAAGGCATTCTTGTTTTATTCATCACAAGTACAACATAATAAATGAAAGTATTATTTTCTTGTAATTATTACTCACTGAATTCAGGATTCCAGCTAGGCAAGAAAAAAGGAAAAAAAGTTACATATCTCTTCAGAGCAAAAAAATCCATTTGATGATGGAATATCAAACAGTTTTATTCTAACACCTGATACAAGTAGTATTTAAATTAAAAGCATTTAAAACTTGTCTTAAGTTAAATATCAAACTTGATTATTTATGTTTATTTCAGGGTGCTTTCCATAACACCGTGCAGACAGGCGGCAGCTGTTGCACAAAGCTCGGATGCTCAAGTTGCAAAATCCCAAGAATTGGCGCCATATGAAGATCTTTATCCAAGCTCCGAAAATATCCCAATATCTTTAGAAGAGAAGGTTGCTAACTGGAAGAGAGCTAATGAAATCTTTTTTGGTCCGGAACGTGATTTTAAAAATTTCCCACATCCTGTTATGCCAGTCACAGTTGCAGAGACATACCACTTTGGAATTATACCAACAAGATGGTTTTAAGGCACTTTATCCCAAGCTTGGTGTCAGTGGTAATCTTGATTTCTTTATTCCTCAATTTATGGCAGGAAACAGTTGAAATATTCAGGAACAGTCAATATAAAGGGTTTTTTGGTAAAGTGCCAAGGGCTTAACATTATTACCACTTGGAAAAGAAGGAATATTTAACACTTAAACCTACTTAAATTGTATAATAAAATTTGCCTTGCTTTGAATTTGGTACATTCCAATGGAAGTTTAAAGGTATACTGTAATTAAATACTTTTTCTGCAGTGTTCCATTTTATTGCATCAGTAGCAATAAAATGGAACACTGCAGAAAAAGTATTTTAGCCGATTCACAGGCCAGGTTCTATACTGTTGACTATATTTTATTGTGATAAGAAATGAATATATGTACATTTATTTTATGCTATAAACCGGTTAGATACTGGGTTTTATCCATGTGATAAAATTCATATTACCAACCGGGTGATATAGCTCTTACATTTAAATTTTTATGATTCCATATATTTGTAAATTTATATAAAATTTATTGTTGCATTTTATTCTTAATGAATTATTTCTGGATTCAAATATCATTATTGGTCTAAAATTGTTAATAGTAACTTCACAATAATGACTACAAACTACTTTTGTTTGTGCAGCAAATAGCCATTGAATGGACGGCATCTTGGTTATCATACATGTGAACTCTCCCACTTTTAGCAGGAGACTACCACTTTCTGCAGCCATATTTGCAAAGATTTTTCTTAAAATAAGGGGTATTTTCACAAATTAAAGAAATCTCCCTATTTTTATGTTAGAACTTCGTTCTTTCTTTATTGCAAATTCTAAAATCTCCCTCTTTTTGAAGACAAATCTCCCACTTGATCATGAATAAAAGTTCACATGTATGGGTTATGCATGTCTTTTCCCGCCCTTCATTAACATAAAACAGTTGAAAATTGTTCTTATTATACTCATCAGGAATATAATAAATAAAACTAAAATTTGTTTCCATTAGTGAATATGCTGTATACTATACATCAAGGTGAAAAAATAGCCATATTTTCACTTGCGTTTTCCACTCGTGAAAATATTGCAATTTTCTTACTTTCCAGTGTGATTTATAGCATATTCACTCAAACAAATATCCTTAATGTTATATAATGTATTTGTTGATGCCCTGATTTTACTATTTTTGTTATTTTAGGTGGCTACACAGTCACTCTTGGAACAATTCTATTTCTTCTCAGCAAGGAGCTTTTTTGTATTGACTGCTATGAAACCATTGGAGTTGATAGCCTTATTCAGCATATTGAATGCTGTGCGCTGGAAAGGGGAGATAACATAAAAAACTTTTTGGACAGGAAACAAAAAAGTAAGTCTACTTATACCTTTCCCCAAACTAAAGTTGGAATTATTATATAGATATATTGGTTTGAGGTTGTCTGTCCAGTCATCTGTGTGCAATTTCTTTCCGCCAATGACTTAAAAGGTGTTTTCTAATTTTTGTTACATCTTTCAATATTTTGATAATAAACAAATTACATAGTCAAGGCAAAAAAATTGCAGATTCAAATGGTACATTACTTACCTTTGTAACTCCTTTTACTTTTCTGTATGCAGGAATACTTCTATGAGTATATGTCTCACAATTTCAGTAAGCAAATCATGAAAACTACAAAAGTTACAAAAATGTACATTGAAAAAATAAGTACCATTGGAATAAGAAAATTTTTGCCTTGAACATCTTATATGTTTACTGTCTATTTTGACTGATTAATTGAAATACATCGACAATTTACAAGTTTGGAAACAAACATGGCCAATTCTTGTTGCTTATAACATTATGAAAACATGATATTGCCTGTTAAAATAAGTTACAATATTTAGTCTTTGATTGCCTCATCCTAACTACATGTATGATTTATAATTTTACATGTATATCCTAATGTGTAGATCTGTATGGGTGTCCATGGTCAAGTGGTTATGGTCTCCTTGATTCCCTTGTGGGCTTGAATTTCACAAGGGACTTCTTTCATGTGAGGTAACTGTCCAGCTAACTAAAAGAATGCCTGTGGTTCAACTCGGTGCCCGTTTAATGCTGAAATAATGCACAGAAGGCACCTAAGTTTCTTTTCACCTGTACAGTAAAGATTCTATTATGACCAATATTGGTGGGAAGTAAAACCCAACCAGAAAAAACACATATATAGGGGTTTTGCAAATTTATGGACTAATTATTTTAGCTGTTTCACCATTGTTTTTTTAAGTTTTAAGATTTTTGATTGGTTACATGGTCATGTATAAACTGTTGATAGTTATATAACCATTTATATTAGGCCTTATAACATTTCAAAAAATCTTTTTAACTATTAATATAAACCAAACTCTTAGTGAATTATTTCATGTGAAAAATAATTGACTTTTTCTTTAATAGGAAAAAATGGATTTTCTGTACCACACTCCATTGCATGAAGCAACAAAGGGCTACAAAACTGAACTTACTAATCAATACTTGAAATTTGAGAGAAAAGAAGCTATCCCAACTATCTTTGAGGCTAAACGGGTATGATCTGTTTTCATTGTTTATCGTTTTCATAAATCACTAAATGCATATCTTAAAGGGATCATCATGTATCTAGTATTAGAAAGAAAAAGTTGGAAAAAATTCAGAGGTGTATCTACACATTTGTGAGGAGTAGAAAATTCTAATTTAGTTTCGCAAAAAAATATATATTTTATAGTCATATGGCCAATGCTATTTATTTGTATAGTATGATTCAGTGCGCTATGTTTTCATATGATCAGCTATCTAAAAATGCTTCCAGCTTATCTCAATAAGCATTGAAATCCAAAAAAACTGCTGGTTCAATCCTGTTGGGACAGGTTCAAATATAAATCTGTGGTGACTGATAGTGGCATTTTGTCTTTTGTGCTGATTCAGAAATTATATGGGGGCATTTGTCTTTTGTAGCTGATTCAGAAATTATAGTTGGAAAAGTAAATAGTCCATTTTGTGGAGAAATTGAAAATTAATTGACTGGTTAGTATCCAGGCAGAAAGCTGTTAAGTTGCATGAAAAATAAAAAAACAAACATCCAAAATTTCTTACGTTACATTCTCGGCGGCCATATGTAATTAGATATTTTAATCAAGGTCATAGTAATAGAATTTAATCACATAGTATTCATCTTTGTAAATGTAGAAAAAAAGATTGGCCATTGAATTATCGGTACTGTAGAACACTTAAGATAGAAGTGTGCTGTTTTTTCAAATGCAAAAACATGTTTATCTTTCTCTTGAAAGAACATAGAAATAAGATGAAAGGCTTGTTGAAAACTGTATTCTGTAAAACTACATAAATGAAACATTTACAATGGACAATGATTTTTTTATGTCCCCACAAAGTGGTAAGCATATAGCGTTGCACTTGTCCGTCCGTCTGTACGTCCCGAAATCTTGTGAACGCAACTCCTCTTAAACCGGATGGCAGATTTTGCTTAAACTTCCAGCAATGAACAACCTTAATGTGTAGATGGTAGTTAAGAAAGGAATTTTTGCTGCAACCAAATTTAACAGAATTATGGCCCTTTGTTGATTTTTTCACTATATACCATATATATGTTGTCAGTGGGGGCATCCGTGCCCTTAGAACACAGTTCTAGTTTTATTTCTTATTAACAAGTTATAAATTATTTCAGGCTCTGTTATGATCTTGAGGTTTTGCTAGAATGTATTAATAAATATTTTTGGTTTCAGGAACAAGTTGATCTACAGCTAGAAGCAGAATACAGGGAACGATTGGCTAATGTTTATGCTACAGTCAGAAATCGTCTGGTATGTTCTTTACAATAATTTCCCCCTCATATTATATTGAATAACATTTAATCCATCTTAACATAGCTCCCAATACCTTTTGGATTAAAAAACAAATTTCTGTCTTAAGCCAGACCAAAAATTGCCAAGTTAACTTTAATGGAAACCTTAAAGCTGTAACTTGCAAAATATACATGTACAATATCTATTTCAAACACTAGATGTTGTATCCTCTGATAACTGTTTAAATCTTCTTCACCTCTATACTTCTGATATATAAGCATGTCCCTCTTTTGATATTGAATTGTACTTTATTACTTGACAAACCCTTAATGTGCAGAATATATGAAATGTACTTGACCACCTTCCAATTTTTTAACAGTCCTTTAAATGGAGATTGAAGTTAGTCAGCTAACAGTATAGAACTCGACCAGACTGCACTGATGTTCTATACTGGTGGCAGATGTTAATTCCTCTTGGTTTAACCAGGTTTTTTTCACTGTTGACTTAATGAAATGGAAATACATTATGATTAGAAATTTAAATCATGAAAAATTATTTTACAGGAGTACCAGGCAGATTTGGAACACACAGTTCGATCTTTTGAGCAGACCCATATGGTAAACTGGATTGTGAACAGTGTGAAGAAAGGAATCACACCACAGCAAGGAGAAAGACAGCATTGCAAGCTGTATTCGCACATTGAAGGGCTTGTCGGCCACAGCATCTATTTAAATAACGGAGAACTCACTAACTGTAGTTGTTTTATGATGATAACATAGTTTAATATTATGTTTACAAATACGAAATTATTTCAATTTTCATCACAGAAAGTTCATACCATGTTTGGTTTTGGATTTCGATGCCAGAATAATTTCTTCATTAAAAGTGAACATGGAACTTTTTATAGACTTCATTTTGAGAAATTGACAAAAATGTAAGAGTTGATATTTAAACAAAAATTTGTTTGAGGAATTAAAGAATTTGTATGTTGAATATTGTTTATTTTGTGTTACCATCTTGTAAAATTTCCAAGTAACTAGCCAAAGTGGCCTGTGAAAAATAAGTAGCAAAACACCTTGGTTTCTGAAAATGAAATGAATTGAAATGAATTTCAAATGGAACAACTAATCTTGCCTTTTCGAAGAAAAAAGGGGGATATAGAAATAGGCTCCGTCCGTCTGTCTGTCCGTCACACTTTCGTGTCCAGTCCATAACTTTGTTATTTGGTAATCTTATTTTCCACTTTCGAGCACTTTTGGGCTTGTCAAACACCTGATCTACCCGTACGAAAATGTGGCTCTTGCATTTTGGTGATGTAAATTAGGTGATGTAAAGTAGTTTCTGCTTGCCCTGGGCAGGTTTGAACCAGTGCAGCTAGAGATGTTGGTGTTTTTGTCGCCTTGGATACTACTTGAAGGCACCCAGCGGGCATTAAAGTATAATTGCTACACTGGAGAAAACATGCCATGATGGAAATACTTTTTAGTATCGGGTAATACTACAAGAACCCTGGAGTTTTTCTTTAGGTTATATCATACTAGTATTTGGGGGGGGGGGGGTGCTCAGTATTTTAGGGTACCATTGAGTTCATTTTACATGTGTGGGTACCTTCTAGTATATTCGAAGATAAGTGGGATGACAATAACCCCAGCAGCAAACAAAATCCTTAGATTATCAGAAACCATCCCCCCATGCTGCCAAAATTTATATACTTCCTATTCGATTCTGGTATAACAATATTCCAAGCAATGTCTTGCCAAACCTCGAGTTTTGGGTTCGTCTGTTGGAAGGGACAGGTGTAAGAATGAAGATGTGATCCCTGATAAGACAGCAGATTTCAACTTTTAAATACTGGACACAGTAGAGACAGACACAATGAGAAAAACAATTTATGATATAAATATATTTCTGTATCATTACCAAGAAAGCTCCAAGATGTTCAACTTCTTCCCAAAAACATAACATGTACCTGACCATGTCAATAAAAGGAAAACGGAAAATATTAGAAATTTTGAAACAAAATCTTAAGTAAATCCCTTCCGTAACAAATATGGCAAGAAGTAAACTGTCATACCTAGTCAAACATGTGAAGTCTTTAGTAGATGCCATTGGCAACAAAGATGTAGGTGTTGTTAAAAACATAAAATGAATTAAACTTTGAAGAAAATCTAAGATGAAAGAAAAGTTGGAGTAAAAAAAGAAGTACAATTTTAATAGGATGATAAGACACATATATTAAAAGATAAAGTGAATACCTCCAGAAATAAGGAAGTTATAGTTTAAATTAAATATTCTTTAAGAAAATTTTATGTTTAATTGGAGATAATTCTGGAAATACTGATTCTAGAGATACGAACCTAATATGTTGACAAGGAACATATATTTGGAGTGAATAACTCAAGAAATAAAGATAACTCAAGAAATAAGAAAGTTACAGTTGAAAAACGAATAAGGAAATTTTATGTTTGATAGGTTGATAACTTTTGAAACATTAGTGCTATAGTTAAGTACCTTGTCACTTGTTGGTGATAATAAGGGGTTCATATTTGAAGTCTGAAGAAAATCCTTCGAGAAATTTCACTAAAAAATCTGGAGACAGACACCAAGGTGAGTAGGACAGCTTCCCTTAACTATATTTGGTATGGTCAAGTTTTTTGCAACTTCAGGAAGCCAGGAATGTGAGTTAATGGTATGTGATAGCAATGGGCTTGCAGTATTTCAGTGATGCAATATCATTTCATTGGATATTTTGCTACAAGCAAGTACTATAATCTATACAGTTTATCAGCTTAGCTCATTGGGGAAACATTGGCTAGATAATCAAGAGGTCCTTGGTGAGGTGTAATTTCTCTGGGACAATTGATCTAGGTCATTGAGACCAATGGTTTAATTTCCCATACCACTGATTCAGAAATCATGTCACAGAAGTTGGTCACTTTCGGAGAAATTGGAAACTACTACATGTAGTTAGTTATCCAGGAAACCCAGTTAGGTGGATCGTCCACCAAGGTATGACTAAAACATGTTTTAAATTGGAATTAAAACCAGCGAACAAACTGAAAGATAATAGAGATCTGATTCATAATGACCAGCAGGGCTTATTGCTTAAATATATGTATTTACCATCATTTACAGAACACATACACAAATTTGTTATAAAAATTTTAATATATACACATAAATTAACAATAACATCTTCATTTAGTATACATACACAGAAAGTTTTTGGGGGTAAAAATAGTACGAACAAAAAAGTGCAGACATTTTGATGGCAAATATACCTTCCATAACAACTATACCATTTGAAAAAGAAATCTACTACATTATCTCAGTAACAAATTAAGTACCACTAACCAAAAATCATCAAACCTCTTAAAAATAAGAGACTGTTACAAATGTATATGATATTAATCATTTATTCATGCAAAATACATGAATAGTAGTTAATTTAGATATTCATACAATTATTAACATACCAATCCTTCATAAAAAAATAAAATAAAATTTGAAATATAATTGTCCTGTAATATTGAGGGCTACTACATTTTACTACACGTTGAAATAAGAACCCGCAAGATGGGCTATGAAAATCTTCCAATTATAGATGATTTTGATATAATGTTATATCAAATTTATTTTAAATTTAGGTGGAAGTAGCACTTTGTTTAAATGTCATAAGAAACTATAGATTGACCAGATGCAACTAAAAACTTGGTAGACCACCATATATACATGTATTTCATAGTTCTATACTGATTTCTGACATGCATCTTACATTGTGTAATACTTGAAGATAATACCACAAATTTTCTAAAACTTGTGATGTAAGAAAGCACCCAAAATAGACATTGTTACCTATGTTATTTCTCTACCCTCTAGAAATTTAATGTCCTCCTATATAAAAAGTATAATGAAATTTGAAACAAAAATTAAAATAAAAGACTAGCATATTTACATGTTTATATGCAGTGAGAAAAGGGAGCACATTTACAATAATAATATGCCCACAAAAAGCAACATGCACAGCATCCCTAACATAATCACTTAACTGGAATTTCTTAAATGGACTTATCCAGCTTCCATTTTTTGAACAGTCCATTATCAAATTTGGGGAGATCAAGATGAAAATTTAAAGTTAACCAATAGTATGGAGCCTGGTAAGACTGCAAGGATGTACAGGTTGGTCTGGCTCTATACTGGTGGCAAAGGTTAATTACTTTCCTTCTAACAGGTAAGGGGATAACTTGAGATATATTATCAATAAAGATTTTGTACTGTTATATTTTTTTACCAAGAATACATTTTGAAAATAAATTTATTTTTTTTCACTGGTAAAGAAAACATAATTATGGGTATCTTACGAAAAAAAAGAAACCCTAAATTTTTCAATTCAACTAATATTTATATGTTTATAAAATAAAACATTTAAACTTTTCAAACAGAAGATTTGTATATAAAACAAATCATTTAAATGACACACGTAATCATTAACAAAAAATAAAATACATCCAGCCCCACTCCCATTGCTTTTATTCCTGTCCCAATAGTGAAATCAATTATCAGATACATGTATACTATTTATATATAAACATGTCACAGGTGTTGTCAAGTCTTGGGTAATTTTTGGTCAACAAATATCACACTCTTGTATATGTGATCAACATCATAATATAGTCTAGTTAATATTTCTACACTCATGCCAAGGGAGGTAATCCAGCCTTCTCCCGACATTTTTGTATCAACGCTCGTAACATGAACTGTTTCCTTGACAACTCTCGAACTCTCTGCAAATAAAATGCTTATATTGATTAACATTTCTTTGCTAATGTATTCTCAACTAATTCTTAAATATTTTGATTGAATAACAAAAAAACTCTGATATCTGTATTTTTTCCCCAGTACTGAAGATAATTATATACAATTTTAGTTCTGGCTTCCAAAACTTTATAAGCCGCTTTTTAATATTTTTGTTTTTCATCTGATGCCGCATTACAGTTTTGGATAAGACCAGTTAAGAAACCATACAAGAATAACATAAGTTGATTTAACCTAATTTTTCACTTGCAAATACCCTTGTCCAAATCAATTCTTGTGCATTTTGCTATAAAACAATTATTTTAATATCGTTCTATACCATTTAAAGTACCAAGATATTAATACCGTCATTAAAATTGCCTATTTAAATGTAAAACATCAATTACGCCGACTACAGTCGGCCATGACATTTAGGAGCTATGTGAGACCTCGTATGAGGTCATTAGAGGGAACCGATTTAAGTAGAGTCATGTACTATATTTAGAACATCTTTGTTGACATGATTTCAATATTCATAATTCAAGATAATATTTTTTGTATTATCTTTAATTTTTTAGTACTTAAATATGATTATATTTAATACAAAAGTCAGTAAATCACGTTTTTCAATATCTTGAAAAAAGTAATTTATAAAAACGTTGGAAGCACATAGGTTCGTAAAGGTCAATCTCGTAATCACATGGTCAAACATTTTGGCAATATAGCGGCCAAGTGCTGAAATTTTTACCTGTCGGAAACTATTAGGTAGTTTACGTTCATAATAAGATTTTTATTTGTCCATCCTTGGCTTATCAACAGATTATATATAGTTTTATCAAGGTATGCTTCTCTTTACTTCATGGCATGTTCGAAGAATGAATACGAGCGTGTCAGATTCCTGGCATGATTATTGGTGGACTTTCCCTACGGGTCTGTCTTCAGCATTCACGTCATGTCATAGTATATAAACGGGTATGCTGAAGACCTTAAGCTAATACAATTTCTGTTTTCCCTAACTTTATAATTCATGTCTTATCCTTTAAGTCAGTTAAATACATGAAATTTTGTATATTCAAATTATGGGCATATTCAAACTAAACTAGTGAAGAGATACATGTACCTAGATACCCCTCCATGAATTATGTCTGACATGTTTACCATACTAAAATCACAGAAGTAAAACTAGAATGATACTGTTAACCCAGGGAAATAAGTTTTCACTGATAATTCATCATTCTCAGCAGGTTTTGAGATTTATCAAATCTGTAACCTGAACCACTTTGCTTATGAAGCTCTCTTTTATGAGTATGCAACTGTTTATTAGCCAATATAGAAGTAAGAAATTTGATTGGCCACAACAAACGTTCAATGAAAATTAAATCATATCATGAACAGCATATCTTTCAACACCCATGGGTGCTCTATCATGTAAGTTTCACAACCATAGCATAATAAAGAGTAAGACAATCTATGCTTGGCCTCACTGACCTTGATTTTGACCTTATCAATATGGGTCGAGGTTCAACAAAGGAACCAAACACTCTAAATACAATGGATGAAAAGACAAATGAGCAACTATAAGCTAAATTGAAAATTTTCCAGAAGCTAATTGATGGGACTGGCAGAAATTACTAGACATGCCTTATCGGATACTAAATAATACAGTGACCAGTCTTCCCTGGCATTTACAGCATTTAGAGTGGTATGTGCTGCTCATTAATAAGCACTCAAAGATGTTAAAATATTTATATTAATATATTAATAAATGATTTACAAACCTTCAAAAAGACTTCTAGATCTATCACATCTTTCCGTAACGCTTCACTTAGATAGTAGATAGCATCTTCTATGGCTTGCTCTTCTGCAAATGCTTTCAATAATCTGTTAGATAAATGATAACATTATTTTTACTTGGTTCATGATCATAAAATTGCATCTACTAGTATTTTAACCCTTAAAATGCTGGAACTGAAAGCGTTACGCCTTTGCCAACAGTATAGAGCCAGGCCAGTCTGCACATACGTGCAGTCTGACCAGGTCTATACTGTTGGCTAACAAGTGTTAAATATTCAAATTGATATTGGACAGTCCCAAAAATAGAAGTCATACAAGTCAATTTAAAATATTCAGCATGTTAAGGGTTAATATCAATCGAGATATGTAGATTATTTGCAAATTTAAAGTAATTGCCTCCAGATTCATGTTCATTTATGTCAAATGAAAAGGTTTTAAGCTGTTCTAAATAGTTGCATGTATTATTCATAGGAAAATACCTATGAAGTATTGAAATATCCAGGAATAGTCCTCCCTTACAGTAATGAAGTAGAATTATGATTTTCAAAAATGTTATTTCCAATATAACACAAACATACTGTAATTTGGCATTTGAATTTTTATACATTTCTTAGACTGTATTATTATTCTTTATACACTTAAATATTTCTTGACAAATTGTTAATTCATCTGGAGGCTTGCATCTTTAACATAGAAAATATTGTTTGAAAAAATTTATTGATGCTCAATTGTGACAAAAACTTTGGTGACTTCAATTTGAATACATCTCAAGCTCATTTCCAAGAATGACTCAGTACTGGTGAGGCCAGAGTAGGGATCCCATCCACAACTTTGATTGACAAGCAAACACCTTTAACAACAGACAATCTAATTAATTAATCTGATTAATTGTTGTTTATTTGTTAATCTGGTTTTTATACCAATTTTAACACATTTTTGTTCCTATCTCTACAGTTGGTCCACCAAACCAGTTTCCCTGGATAAATAGCCAGTAATTACAAATTTAACCAAGTTACCAACTACTAATCCCACATGATTTCTGAATCAGCTGTGAGTGTGAGAGAGAAATGAGCAATAGATTCAATGTGTGGTCATAGAGAAATTTTGCATCCCCTGATGATTGAACCAGTGGCATTACAAACCTGATGATTGAGGTAAGTAAAGTCAGAGATTAAATACACAGTTAAACCAATACTTACTGTCTATAAAGTGGTGCAGTAGTAACAACAGCATCATCAATATTTATCTGCTCTTGGTTCTCCAGGCGAGATAATGTCTCTTTAACTTCACCGTCCTTCTGTTTCAATAAAATGATATTTGCTCCTATCTCCGACTGTAAAATAATATTCACGTAAGTGAAAAATTAAATAGAATTACGAATGCCTGTAATACATAAAATTTCATGAATGTAAATACTTATCATTTACTTTGGCAGATATAATCAATTTCTTTATATAACAATTTGGCATATTGGTTTTGTGACAATCCTTAAAATAATGTGTTTATAATACCCTCACTTCAATTTTATCAAGCTTCAATCAACAGTCACAAGTCTAAACCTGAATTTCTTAAAAGAAGTTGAATTACTTCCATATTTTGGAACTTGGAGATATTAAGATGAAATTAATCAGACAACAGTATAAAGTCTATTCAGACTGCACCAATGTTCAGGCTTGCCTGGTTCTAAATGCTTATCACTTTCAACTTCAACAGGGTAAGGCTTTGTCAAATATAAAGTTCTCTAATCAAAAATCTGTATAATTAATGAACAATTCAAGTTTTACTCAATTTAATATTGTAATGACAGTAAAGGTCTTTTTAAAGTCAAGGTTATACTTTAATAAATTAAATAGAAGCTCTTGTCCAGATCAAGACTGAAGGCTTTAGTGCATAGAATATAAATGATATGGCCAAGATTGGGCAAAAACAGATTTCCCCAAGCTCTATTCTATTCATCAATGCAGGTGTATATAATTTGAAGCCATGAATGTTGTATTTCATATATAACAATAACATACAAACCTTTTCTTTTTCCAAATCTTTGATCATTGTTTCCAGTTTATCTTTACCCTTCAGCAAGTCTGCCTGTGTTTTATACAAAACATCCATTTCAGCCTAAAAGTACAAAAAATATTTTTATTAAATGCCCAACTAGTTAAACGAGAATTTTACCGCATAAATTGTGTGACTCTACCCATACTTTGCTATGAATCTGAAACATTTTTTTTGTTAATTTAATCCTTAACACACTAAATATCATAAATGGACCAGTCCATCTTTCATTTGGATAAAACCATTCATCGTTTAAGGGAACAACAAAATATTGAACAGTGTATGTCATGATCAGACAACTAGGATGTGCGAGCTGATCTTGGTCTGCAGTTGTCACATGGATATATTCAGATGCCACAAGCAGCTTAAAGACATTCACTAAAGGAACAATGTTTCAAAGGATTTATATAAACTCTGCATGATCTAAAACATGACAGAGAGATCTTAAATGAAACAAGAGGGCCATGATGGCCCTGAGGTCGCTCACCTGTATATAGGCCCCCCCACCCCCGGGCCAATTTTTACCCAAGGGCTTTTATTTGTTTATTTAACAGACTTGGTAGACACTCATAAGAAGATGTTTCATGCTAAACATCTAAGTTCTAGCTCATTGGCTTTTTTAAAAGAAGATTTTTAAAGTTTTTACTATACACATATAGTTAAAAACAATGACACCCCTGGGGCAGGGCCAGTTTTGACCCCTGGGCTTTTATTTTAACAATCTTTGTAGATATTTACTTAAAGATGTTTCATGCTTAATATCTAAACTCTAGCTATTTGGGTTTTTCCAAAGAAGATTTTTAAGTTTTTGCTATACACATATAAGGAAAATCAATGACCCCCCCGGGCAGGGCCAGTTTTGACCCCAGGGCTTTTATTTGAACATACTTGGTAGACACCCATAACAACATGTTTCATGCTAAATATCTTAGCTCTAGCTCCTTGAGTTCTTTAAAAGAAGATTTTATAAGTTTTTACTATATGCATATAGTGAAAATAAATGACCCCCTGGGGCGGGGCCAATTTTGACCCCAGGGCTTTTATTTGAACAAACTTGGTAGACACTCACTAGAAGATGTTTCATGCTAAATATCTTAGCTCTAGCTCTTTGGGTTCTTTAAAAGAAGATTTTTAAGGTTTTACTATATGCATATAGGGAAAATCTATGACCCCCTGGGGCGGGGTCAATTTTGACCCCAGGGCTTTTATTTGAACAAACTTGGTAGACATTCACTAGAAGATGTTTCATGCCAAATATCTAAGCTCTAGCTCTTATGGTTCTTTAAAAGAAGATTTTTTAAGTTTTTACTATATGCATATAGGGAAAATCAATGACCTCCGGGGCGGGGCCAATTTTGACCCCAGGGCTTTAATTTGAACAAACTTGGTAGACACTCACTAGAAGATGTTTCATGCTTAATATCTTAGCTCTAGCTCTTTGGGTTCTTTAAAAGAAGATTTTTTAAGTTTTTACTATATGCATATAGGGAAAATCAATGACCCCCTGGGGCGGGGCCAATTTTGACCCCAGGGCTTTTATTTGAACAAACTTGGTAGAAATTCACTAGAAGATGTTTCATGCCAAATATCTAAGCTCTAGCTCTTACGGTTCTTTAAAAGAAGACTTTTTAAGTTTTTACTATATGCATATAGGGAAAATCAATGACCCCCAGGGGCGGGGCCAATTTTGAACCCAGGGCTTTTATTTGAACAAACTTGGTAGACACTCACTAGAAGATGTTTCATGCCAAATATCTAAGCTCTAGCTTTTTAGGTTCTTTAAAAGAAGATATTTAAAGTTTTTTCTTTTGGTTGCCATGGCAACCAGAGTTCTGCATGGAATTAAATTCTTTGAACAATTTTTAAAGGTGACCACCAAAGGAACATTCCTGTGAAGTTTGGATGAAATTGGCTCAGTGGTTTATGAGGAGATGTCATTTAAAGCAAAAGTTTACGGACGGACGAAAAGCGATCACAAAAGTTCACCCTGTCACTTTGTGACAGGTGAGCTAAAAAGATATGGTTGAATAATCTTGTTTTTCACTTATGCAGCCACTCTTCATGGCCTGACTTTTAAAGCCTGTGGTAATTGATGTTCAGATGGCAAGTTAAAATCAAGGAAAAATCATTCTTCGGTGAATATTGTAAAATAATTCTTTTACATTCACATGAACAGAATATGATTAGACAGTATGGATGTGTCCGCTGATCCTGGGTCATACTGGTCACATGGGTAACATATATTGCTGCCAGCAGACAATGGGTTACGCAGATATAATAATTAAGGGCAAACATAACATTTAGTAATTGAAATGAAAGTGTTAATGAATGAACAAATGTAGACTACAGTAAGCAAACATATATGACCTGTGCTTGAGCAAATGTCTCCTTCAGCCTCCATTTTATTTTGTCCTCAACTGCTGACAACAGCGATGCCTTTAAATGTTCCTCTGTCACTGTATTAGTACCACCTCCTCCACTGTAATTTGATGCTGCTGTAATGTCAGGGCAAAATATATAATAATCAGGTACACAGTGATAACAATCTGCTATATCTCTGTGCTTATTTGCGAACATTGTGCCACCAACAAACATAGCAGATACACCTTGATTTTGCTGACCTACATAAACTTTTATGGCCATGTGTGCTATAAAAATGCAACAATTTTTAACAGTAAAATAAATAGATGAAAATAAGTTTTTTTTATTTAGATGATTTTATGAAATATTTAAACACAACAGAACCAAAGTGGACCATTCTAAATTACAACTTCTTTCTTTCCATAAAAACTGCAAAAAATATTAAGTATAATAAATTCAAATCTGGCATATATAATCAAAGATAGTCTACTGTTGATTACTAATAAAACTTGAAAATTTAACCAACATAACACTGCCTACAGGCTACTGGTTTTTCTTCCTCCGGTATCAAAACTGGTACATTACCATACAAACATTTTACAGTGTCTGCCTTACTGAAAATCTGATCAAAGGTAAACATCATATACTCGAAGTCCCTGTACATTTGTATTATTGCCGCATCTCTAGTATCAACGTATTCTGAATATTTAGTAATGTGCAGCCATGTGAACGTTAAACATATTTGACCCAGTTCAACAAAAAATGCAATATTTTCTGTCAATTTGCTTGCTTCACATAAAATATAAGATTACTACTTTTGCCCATGGAACTCAATGCAGAGTTGCAGACATAGCAAAATGTTTAAGTACATTTATAATACAGTGTTCCAAGTTAAACACTTACTTGAAGATGTAGATTGGTAATTTGTAGCTTGTGATTGACTATATGCAGGGGGATTGTTTGCTCCTGGGTACCCAGATGAAGCTGGTGCTCCTGAATAGTTAGGGTAACCTTGGAAACCAGTAGTTGGTGGTTGATATCCTGAAATATTTATGTGTATATTAAGGTAAAAGATGAAAAAAGAGCATGTAAGCATTATATATATTTGTCAATAGGACACCAATGCCCACAATTTAATTGCCTGTCACAGTGGCTTATTTACATTCATAAAGGTCATTTTTATAATAAACTTGACTAACTTTCAAGAACTAACTGAAGAAACTCTAGTTATTAATAGACAATGATTTCAAATCAAGTGTAATTGTGACTTTGATCTAATGAACTGTAATCATTTGTGGTCATCTACTGGCCACAGCAAGAACCCTATCAAGTGTTTTTTCTCTCAAGATATTGATTGGACATTGATATTACACTAAGTTTCACTGTGAGCTTGACTAATGACCTAATGTCCTCAAAATCAACAGGGCTTACAATGTATTTACTGACCATGGTAATTGCCCCTACTAAGTTTATTTTCTTCTCAATTCATTTATCAGATAAGATAATACAGTGTCACTGTGACCTTGACCTTTGACCTCAAAATCATAAGAGATCTTCAGTTCATGGGCAATGTCTTTACAACTTATATAAATACATGTATTAGCTTAAACATTTTCAAGAAATTGATTAGAGAAGGATAACAAGTCAAATGTAGTTACTACATAAGGGCATATAAATAGATATACCATCCTAGCATGTGTAAACTCAGATAAACTTGCCAATCCAGTTTCAACTGACCTCAGCCGCTCACTACTGCACTAAATCACAAATCCTATGATTTATGGATCACTTATGATCAAACAGACAATATCTACTTTACCACCTCATATAATGGTTGATCCCTATTATATAGTATATTTGTAGACTTCCACCATATCTAGGTTACTACACATAAGATAAACAATATAATCTTTATCAAAAGTGCTCTTTAATTAACCTTCAGTGAAAATTTCACATAAAACTATGTATTCACAAACAATAAGTGCCTATAACAAATAAAATGTCTATAAATATCTGTTTCGACCCTCAAAATTTATTTACAAAATCCCTTCACTATAGTAAAGTGTATTCTCACCTGCATATTGTCCAGGGTAGCTACTAGTTTGTGGGTAGCCAACATTTGAGGATGGGTACGGGGTATTTGATGGATAGGGTGTGTTACTTGTTCCACCCATTCCAGGCATTGGCATTGGGAATGAACTGTTTCCTGAAAGGAAGATGTTAAACCTGTGATAAACATACAGTCAATCAAACCTGTGATAATTGTACAGTCAATTATGAGTGAAAAAAGTCACTTAAATAACAACCTTTAATTTTCAAATATACACTTAAAAGCATTATAAAGATAAATATCTTTTTTTAGAGACCACTTGCCACATAAGGTGATGTTGTCCATTTCACACGACTTATCTTGAATGACATGTTTTCCTTTTACATACGTAGTATATGAAATCAAATAATGTTTTTTTCAGAATCAAATTGACTGTGAAAATGTTAATTCAGTAATGTAAACTTATAACTGCAGCAGATGATAATGAAAGAAGAAGTCATGATACTGACCAGCTGGTGGGTATGGTGTTTGGTTTGGGTAGCGGATAGGGGGCGCTTGTTGTTGTTGTTGTCTCGAGTACACAGGGGGTTCCTCGCCAAATACTATTGTTAATATCTGTATCATTCCAATCAGGTCTGAATTTGGCTGCAATAAATTACCACTGTGTAACAACTTCATTGTTTACATAATACATGTAATCACTACGAGAAAAAAATCACAACAAAAGGAACCAATCGGCAATAATTTTAGAAAACTGCAAATGGAGAACATTTGTTGGATATTACTTAAGGATTTAACTTACTAAAGTGTTGGAGCAGTACCTCTAGATGCTTGATACAAAGTAAAAAATATCAATTTTGATTCTTACATTTTCATTCATGATAATTGAATAGAAAGTGGTGAGAGGAGATGAATTACATTGTAAAAGTTCACTTTGGGTGATGAAAAGTCAAAATTTTAGTATTCAATCATTCAAGTTCATTGTTTGGTATAATCTCTATGCAGTGTTTAGTGTGGTGCTCCAACACTTTTTTACTCTCACTAATTATTATACCTTCTTTTTTGAAGTTATAATTATCCATATTAATTCTACTCATAATTAAATTTGTCTAAATACAAATATCTACTGGTACATGCTGACCCAACTCTATTCTTGTTGTAAATTCAAGTCCTCATCCCCTTTGAATTTGAATCCCATCAAGGACTATGAATTAATTCACCATAGAATGCAAACAGAAAGATGTTGCTTCTACTATGGTGCCGGTCTGTGTTTGCAATAATGCACAAAGGTCACCTGAGGTAATCTGTAACTTATATAGCTGGAACGTCACCACTTAACCTTTAAACTTTTTGTATGACTTATTGTTGTAAAGACTTGTATTCAATTGGGGATCTCCTACGCCGAGTGGTTCAAGTCTCCAACTTCAAATCACTCCATCTGCAATCTTTGGGTCTGTCAGGAATGGAAGCCGTATGATCTATTCTTTATAGTAACTGGTGTCACTTAAGATCCAATAAAACAAACAAATTTGAACTCAATACATCATTTATCATTAATTTTGTTACTTACATATTTCCATTCTCTAAGATAAGGCAGATCAATTTTTCCGTTCATATCTACGTTCCTGCCCGACTTGATCTGCATTGTGGGTGTTGGTTTTACAAACACCATAGGGGGGTTGTATGGATGAGTGTCCATAATCCATATACATATTGGTATATTATACACTGCCCCTGTATCATTTAAACAACACTTTACTTTCAAGATTCTTCAGATTAAGTTTGAACTGTATCATGAAAATAACATCAAAACTGCTCTTGACAGTTGGTCCTAAAGTTATGAATTTACAACTGGTGCAAGATCTAGGTCATATTTATCAACTTTTATTTATATAAACATTCATTTGTTAATTAGTAACTTTTGATGGTTTTCAAATAAATCAAGTACAAAATTTCATGCACCATTGTTTTGTTTATATATATATTATAATTTATATTATTATCATTTTTCTTTCAGTTTACTTTACAAAATTTCTGATCATACTGAATGACCCAATCTGAATATTCAAAATTATCAAACTATATAACTTATATATCAGGAATGAAAAAGTAAATGACTTCCATCTGAAAACAAACAGGCTGGTACAGTACCTTTATAATTAACTGGTATAGTTCCATCTAACTGTAATAAGGATTTCCTTGTACCATCATTAAACACTGAAAGATAAAAATATCATGGTAATCTAAAAAGAATCATAAACTGCACATTATTTCAATAAACAATAAGAAACAGGGATGATACTAGATTGTTTATTAATATTATTATAAACATGTAAATGACAAATCAATTTTATTGTGTCTTTAAAGTGGCATGTATTCCATTTATTTGCAAGTTTTTTTAACACAAACTTAATATGTCACTGTGTCTCATTCATTCTCATCAACGAAATAAATTTCTTGTAATTAAAGTCTAAGTTCATGTACATATATGTGTTACAGGCTGATGTTACTATTCATTATGTACATAGTTTTCATTATGTACATAATTGTCAGTAAAGACACATCTGATTCTAGAGCACCACAGATGACTGAGTATACATGTAAATACATTACAAACTTCAAAGCTAACAATTACAATGTTTCATTACCTTTGTGGTTGTGTCTTAAAGTTTTACTTGTAAGCTTTAAATTGAGAGACATTCTTTAAAAGTTTAAACTCTCTTTTACTAATGCATATGATCAGTACTATTAACCTATCAAAGCTTTTTTTGTTTTAAAAAATGACCTGTTTCAATTTATTTTGTAATTTTTCCGAAAGTGGTATTTCATTTTGTGATTTGGCTGTTCTTGCAACTTATTTATTTCCAACACTGTCAAACAGACTCACCTGAAACATCCTAAGGGGTGAAAAAAAACAATACTGTGTTTACTTACCAAAGTCATCTAACTTTGGTCTCAAGTCACTGAATGTGGTGAAGACACTAAGAACATCACGCTTTGTAACATCTGGGGTTTTGTACTGAAATTGTGAAAATCATCGTATTGGGCATAACATCTATAACAACACTGTAAAATTTAGTTAATTCTTTTATAGGAGGGTCATATAGTCAACATGTCATGTGGTCAACATTTGTATTACCAATATCATTTTATTTATCATTTTGACCTAGTATTTGTACATGTATATCTTGTCTATTTGTTTGTTATTTATGCTATATTTCTTTACAGACCGATATACAAGCCACCATCCCTTATCACTCCCATTTCATCACTTATTCATCGTAACAACTAAGTATTTAATTCTTATTCATAAATTGCATGTCGGTCCTTAGTCTTACAAACTTCCAAGACAATGCACACTGAAAGTTTGATAAATATATTTCTACAGTCTACACCAGAAATTGTTGATCTTTGGTTATTCATA
Organism: Ruditapes philippinarum; assembly: GCF_026571515.1. Lineage (NCBI taxonomy): Eukaryota > Metazoa > Mollusca > Bivalvia > Venerida > Veneridae > Ruditapes > Ruditapes philippinarum. Next base: position 27,184 of record NW_026855777.1, read on the forward strand.
TTGTCAAGACATTTGTTTATGTCCTATAAAGGCATAAACAGCCATTTCATACATTTAAGGAGGACCATATGACATTGGTTGCTAGTGAAGGTGTCCTAGGGTGAAAAAGATGTGCAGCCTGAATCCAGAACCATTGGAATACAGGTTCACAGATCTTCCAACTAAGCTATTCAGCTGCTTACTCATCATCTCCACTTGATACATGTAGCAAACAGTTTAGTATTAATACATAATATTAATTCCCCGCTGTATTGAAATTCGTCCTTGAATTTCTCAGGTTTACAAACGTAACAAAGCAATGTGAATTACACTCAGGCTGGGTGGCAAATGAGAAAAATGTGCAGCCTGATAGGCAAACGAACCAGGGACCCTCGGAATACCATTACGCTGCTCTACTAACTGAGCTATTCGCTTACACATCATTATCTCCTCTAAATAGTTTACAATTTTGAACCGTGACAAACAGTTAAAGCCGTGTGTCACATACTGTATACAGCTTACTTATTTACATTTTTGATGCTAGCCTTACAATTTTTTTTCAAAAATACCTAACCTAATACAGATTTATTAGACCCTTTTGAAAAACTGATCAAAATGATTTAGAAACTCAAATTGATATATCCAGAAGAAAACTGGTCTTCTATGTTAAGGTTTGTTTCTTATATTAAAATATAAATATACTGATAAATAGGGCCGGATAAGTAAACATTACATTATAATTATATATATGAATCGTCTTAGATTATTGAGAAATTTATGATTCATCCTCAGTTGACAAAATAACACAAATCATAACAAACCTTGTTTAGCGACGATTTTAAAAACTGCTCGTAGTTAGACATTTCAAAATAAAGCGCAATTTCTAAGTTTAAATATCACAGAGTCTGAACCATGATAGAATCAACAAAATACAGGAAAACAATGAAATTATTGAAGATATTTTTCAAGTTTTTTTCTTCACTTCAACGATATTATCCGAAATATCCCAACGTAAACAAGAATCAACCCAAAGAAAATATTTTACCAAAAACATAGAAAGTAAACAGCAAAAAGAAAAGGACTTTCTAAATCTTCATACGTTTAACCAGAGACATAGATAACATGTTATCTATGTCTCTGGTTTAACTGTCAGACTGGACATTTCTTAAACGGTACGCAAGAAAAAAGACAAAAGAGAAATAAAATAGGATAGAAAGAAAAAGGACACGGACACCGTTTTTGGTTGATAGAAATTAAAAAGAAATGAAGTAGCTGTACACAGTTACTTTTCAGCCATCTAGGCAAGACCAATCCAGCTTCATAAATGCTTTCTAAAACACTTAATTAATTTCATGTACTGTCTGTGAAACAACAACAGTTTATTTCCTTTTCAGTTTTTCGTAATAAAATTTTAGTAAATTGTGAATGCTTTATAGATTGATACCGAAAATAAGCTATTTTCGCGAAAATAAGATTGCTGCTTCGAAAATAAGATTTGTTTTTGAAATAATGCAATTATTTTTAAACAATAAAAATTAAAGACCACGATACCAGATACTTTTATTATAGATTAATATTATTAAGCTTAACAGTACCAACACCAGCTATAAAACGCACAGGACTAAGTGGTATTAAGATTAGAAAAAATATGGTGTAGATCGATAGTGTCCATATTAATATTTTAATGGTCCGTAGTATCCAAAAATCTGTTCCGAAGTATTTGGTCCGAAATGTTCATAAATCAGGTGAAGATAGACACACATACTTACTAAATTAAGAAATACCACACTTCTTTCTATCTTCCGCAAATGCCAAAACCACTCGCGGGGACTTTATACGTCTTTTCACTGAAAATTATTGAAATGAAAGTTCTAATAGTCATGATTAAAAATTATGAAATAATAATAATAATAATAATAACAACAACAACACGCACAAAAAAATAACTACTGGCTTATAAAGCTCATTACTTACTTTGCAGCAATGCTATAATTATATAATAATTATATACATTACTTTATACTTGGTTCAATAAAATATTTTTCTGAATTTTTTTCCGACATGCCTACATGCTGAGCTATAGATTAATCCCAGCCAGAAAGACTACTATAAATTCCTATTCTTTCCAAGAACAATCTTTCATGGGAACATCCTATCCCCTAAATTTGTTTCATTGCTCACACTTTACAAATTTAATAAAGCCAAATTGAGCATATCTCACATGACAGGTACATACAGCTTTTACTTTTAACAAACCATTTACTTGTCCCACTGTTATTTTATATGTATACTTCTTTTTTTTTACTTAATAACTTTGTGTTATTTTACTTTATAATTATTTCTAGGTAGGTAGGTAGGTAGGTTCTGTATCGTCATTGACCTACGTACCTACCTATGTTCAGTAATATTTTATTACATCTACATAAAAGAGCAATGTTTTAGTACGTCGGGGGAAATTCATTCAATTACAGTTTTAAATGTGATGGAGAATATTGGATCTTTCCATTTAGTTAGAAAAAACAACTACAAAAGCACCAGCTGCTTTCACAGGTTTTTTTTGGTTTTACTTTTATGTGAAGTTATGATCGTTTACATTTTACATTTGTGAATTTGTATACTTTTTTTGCAAAGATATTTATTTTTGAGCATTGCTTGTCATAAGATATCGCTTCTTTTATTTTTGTTTAAATACAGGATTTATATTGTCGCGAGTGCCATCGTGACGTTTTAGTACGAAGTGCCATCATTTGCTTCTTAGCTTCTTAATGAATACAATGTGGTCAACATACAAAACATTTGAAATAGAATAAATATAAACGAAGAATATCTTCCGATATTGGTTTCATTTTGATCAAAATATTTCTTTCTAGCAGGATAATGAGTGTTTTCATATGCTCGGAATGTTCGCTCCGACCAAATGTTTTCTATTAAATCATGCAGTTGTCGTGTATACTATTGCTGGCAAAAATGTTCAAAAGTGTGAGATAAGGCTTACTATATATGGTGACATGAAAAAAATGAAAAAATGAAGACAAACTAGCCGATGACAACTTACACATAAAAATAAAATGCTGTGAAGATTCTATTCAGAGAAAACTCCAATAAATGTGAAAAACGTGTAGCACGTACATAAACAAACACAACATATGTTCACAATATTTTTGAAGCTATATTTTAAGCAATAAAAAAGAAAATATTATTATATGAACGTTTCAAATTTGAATTTTAAGTGTATCTTTTAACAGAGGCAACATTAACAAAACGACACGACCCAAAAGTAATGATTACCTTGCAGTACGTGTCTACAATTTTTTAATTTTTTTCTATAAATTTCATGCTATGAAGTAAAACATTCTTATTTAATATACATTCTCTAAATTTTTCTATAAATTTCATGCTATAAAGTATTTAGTCTCATTTTCATTTTCAGAGTAAAAATAATACGTATCAAATCTATATCGATTTAACGAATTCTGTCAAAATGTTAAACTTGGTGGTGTTAAATTAAGAATTCGTTATACATTGTTGATATAATTATGCTGTTTTCGTACATGGACTATTTCATTTGCTATTTTTTTACTGATTTGCTGTCAATTCTGCGTAGGACATGATCTTCACAAATGGTTCAAATGATCGATTTCCCCCCACAAAATACATACGGAACATAGTCTTTTCTTGGGAAAACAACAATAATAAAGTAAGATCATATCTTTATTCCACATGATTCTACACATTTCTTGATGGAAATACAATCAATCAATTCAGCGTTTAACGGAATATAGCTCTGGTGGCTGAAAAGAATATCTTATAAAAACATGAATGAATCAAAATTCTCATATCACATTACTTTGGTCCATTGTATATACCCAAACCATATCATAAAGCTGATTGATTTTACTTAAGAAGGCGCATAAAGAAGCGCACACATTCGCATAGCAAGCCTAAATAGCTTTTCGGCATAATATCTTACTTTAATAGCTTTACATACTTGTTAATTGATCACATTAAAACCTGAATTGTTGATCAACAATACTTGACCAATACCATAGGTCATTAATGACATCGATCTTGCATACAAATTCGCCGTAACTTTATTGACAAGAACTTCAGCAGCCGTAGCTTTGATTTGATTGTAATGATTTCACAATTACCCTTAAAGCTATGTTAAATGGATGTAATGACACAGTTTCTCTCCAATAATGCCTCGTCATGATGGCAAATAAATCCGAAGATTGTAAATACTTCTTTTTTGTATCCTAGCTGTCTGAAAATTGTAAGCTCAATTTCAAAGAAAAATGTGTTCATTAGTGAATTTGACAGCAACAGTTCAATGTTTATCATTTTAACAGGTAAATATAGGACTGTAAAAAAGAAAAGAAATAATTATCTTTCGTCCAGTCAACACCTGTTTAGAAAATTATTTGTTTGAATGCTCTTAGGCAAAGCACGTGATGTTCCAAGATGTAAAAACTGGTATGAATACCGTAAAACACCTAACCATAGTCATGTTAGAAAATGTAGGCATAAAGGTCATTCCCGGGAAGACATGGCTGCGAATATCTGGCACACCAGAGATGAGAGCACTGTTCAAACCACATGTTACTATCCGAAATAAGGAAATGAGTTGGTTGCAAAAGCCATATATCTTTATTTCTAAGCAATATTTCAGATTTGAAGACAAATCGATATCGGCATGCGGGACTTGCTGAAAATCAATGTTGACGTCTCCAGAAGTAATAACCGTGTGAACGTGGAAATATCGGTTTCCAATGATCAAACAGGTAGATTTATTAAGCAATGAAACATTGGGTCGAACCAGAAAGAAATTAATTTTGCAATTTATTTACTGAGTATACATCCTATTCTATAGTTAAAGTGCTTACGGATAATTAAGGAATTAAAACCTTGAAGTTACAATTAAAGGTAATTTAATAACATACATGATGAAATATGGTTTAAATAGAATGGTTTTAGTTTTAATTAAAAAAATATTTTTGGTCAATTTTAGAAAAACAATACGTTTGTAATTTCAGGTATGCTTTGTAATTCTAAGAGGATAGTTTTGTTGCTAATCATAGCCTCGGGACAGAAATTCTTGCTTTTTTAAAAATTAATTAAGTGAAAAGAAATTGATAATTTCGCATGTTGGGAAGTAGCAATTATAACAATTCACTCTTAACATTAATTGAGTCAAGCACGTAAACACGTGGTTGGAATTTCAAAATTAAGTATGACCTTATTCTCTTTTTGATTTCATAATAATTATAACAGTCAATGTATTTACAAATCTGAATTAAGAATACAAGATGTAAGAGAGAATATGGTCAAAATATATGTAAATACTATATAATAATCAGTGTACAGCATATTAATGGTATTTTAGCCACATTTTATCCGCGTTAGCAAAAGCGTTGAGAAACTTTAGAAAGTTACGATATGAAATATGTTTGAAAAAAAAGATAATTTCTATAATTCTTACAATTCTCTTCAAATGAATTGATCTATCATCTTTTGTGATTTTCAATAATAATTAAATTATCACGCTGTCAATAATTTTGGGACAAAAACCGGTGGTACGAGATTATGTCATTACAAATGCTAACGTATTGGCAAACTTTTATTTTAAGAATATATCAGAACAGAACAGAATAGAACAGAGTTTATTTCATAACTTGTACACACATAGGTACATCGTTATAACAAGCATTTTGAAATATAATATTTGGTCACATATTTTACAATTATGAAAAATTTTTTTTAACTTGTTTGTTAAAAAAACACTGACTAAGATTTATAAAATAATAGTTTCTAGCTAGATGCTAGGCATGCAATCTGAATAAAAAATGTGAAAATGAAGGATGTAAGCTGCTCTTATACCAAATTCTAACTTAAGAATGTAAAAAAGTAAATAAAGATACGGAAACGTGTCGGTTATTTAAGAATTTCTGAAAATTAACTGCATGAGTATTTCTAATGAATGAAGTCTATATTTCGGTAATTAAAGTTTGTTTTCTTTTTCCTTTTCTTAGCCGCTCGCTTATTCTAAAATATCGACTTGGAAAGAATAAATGTATATTTAAATTTACGAATCTTTAATCAATAAATGATAACAACGCAAATTTTAATTTATTAGTACCATTTAACATTAAAGAAAGTAAGTGCGTAAACAGATTTTCACATGTTCGTGTTCCAAACGTGTTACAGTCAGTGTTCTGTAAAGGCTAATTAAATCAAAATTCGTGCCAGAGCGATGACTTTCAACGTTTTATTAGAGCAATAACGTACAAACTGGGAATACTGCAGGGTACTTCAAGTTAGTTGAATTATTGATGCTGTAGCAATTAAGTGCCTGAAATTTGCGTGAGTTCCTTTATTCATTCGTTGTTTTCAATGCTGATGTATCAATGTAACAGAATGTTGTTTTGATGCTAGTAAATACATTGAATATATAGAAAATATTTGAATTGTTATGAATGTATTTACGTCTTAAAACAAGAACTTTGGTGGTATAAACATTGTTTTCAAATATTTTTATTTAGGTTTTATTTTTATTATATCATTGCAATGTTCACAAAATGTTACTGTATGTATTACATGTCTCTTGGAGCAAATTTGAAATTTATTATTACTAATAACATTTTGAATTTAATTGCAGTATCAAACTGTTGATATTGTCTTTGTCAGCTTTCTTTCAATTAATCGTAATTTTTTATACATTTGTAATGAAAGTCTATTGGTTAAGGTGTCTGCCTCTCAACCCAGGGATCATGGGTTCGAACCCAAATCGGCTCGATCACGACCATATTTCTTCATATGACACCAGTACTGGTTAGTTCCAGGAAGCGGACTCGAAAGTGATTAATATAAGTTGCAAGAACTTGTTTCGCAATCGAGCTTAAATAAGTATGTTTAAACCAAAGTGTTCATTGCAGCTATGTTTTATCTTTTGATATTTATGTAATCAAATTGAATGTTTCAAGACAATTGTTTTCAATAAGTCTGATCTTTTTTTATACCAATTAACCATAAGAAACATAAATGAGCCGCGTCATGACAATACCAACATAATGGGTTTGCGACCAACATAGATCCAGACCAGCCTGCGCATCCGCGCAGTCTGATCAGGATCCATGCTGTTCGCTTACAAACCCTATAACAAGTAGAGATACTGATAGCGAACCCATTATGTTGGTTTTGTCATGACGCGGCTCAAATAGTGATACTTTACAAGTATGACAAAATTTAATACCAGTAATTTTATCACCCAGATTCTAACGGTGTCTGGGCTATTTTTACTTCTTTGACACATTATACTAACATTCTGTGAAAAGTAAATTATCACGTTTTTGTACCCATAATATTAGTTAAAGTGATTGGAACAATGTTTTTTAAATTTTCTTAAAACATTAACAAGAATCTTGAGACGTGCTGATAATTTATATTCAGCAACACATATTTCCTAATAACTAATAGTCTAAAATTAAATGCTATACTGTAGAATCATGGGACACTTATTTTCGTGTCTTCAGTGGATAAGCCGACGAAATAAAACTTCGTTTTCTGTCAGATTATTTTATATTGCAGTATTTGCATTTTGCTTTTTGGAAAAAGAGACAAAGCACAAATCGAAGAACACACGAAAATGTCCTTTTTGACAAAAGCATGAAATTTCGCGACCATAAAATTGTGTATGCTAGGAAAAAATAACACCTCAGAGAGCTTTGTGCAATGTCAGTGATGAAGACATGACAAAAGTGTATATGTTCATATGACGTCATTAAACATTAATATGTAAAATAACAATACAAAAAATCAAACAGGATGGGAGAAAATACAATTGGAACAACAATTGAACTATCTGTTACAAAATCAATATAGCTGAGTTAAATGGATTCAAACTTCAGTTGAAAAACGTACACTGCAAATAGGTATTTAAGAGTTTAAAAAACAGAGGTCAGTTCAAAATAAGATGGAATTGTACGATGTACAAAACGTTTGTTTCTTTAAGTATACCGTACAGCAGTCTCGAAATACATGCTGTTCCTATTTTTATACAAACTTTAATTAGAGGGTCGTTTAGATTGACAGTGTACATGTTTAATATATTATGTTTCTTCAAAAGTAAATAACATATATTTAATAAAAAATCATATTTTTTGCATTTGCTAGCTATAAGACATGTCCCTTTTTGTATTTTCAGGACTTTGCAAAAGGAATAAAACGAACAATAACAAAATGATTCACGGATTAACTTAAAACAATATAGATATAACATTAAAATACAATTGTTTGGTCATTGGAATTATGGTAAGAAGTGTACGAGGTGTTAGATACATTATGCAAGTTATGACTCGTTTACCATCATGCTGTTTGTTGACGTCCACACTCACATTGCTGTTCGTTTCACTTGTCATCATGGACTTCGTTTTTGCAGGTAATGTCTTCCGCTTTAACTTATCAAAGTCTTTGCATTAAGAATATTTTCAGATGACTTTGAATCAAACCAAACGCAATCGTTAAAACCAAACCTATTTTTACCTTACCTATTTTGGCCACACTTAAAATGCGTTTTTCTATTGTATAATTTCTGCTTTCTATAATTATATATATATTTATAATAAATCCTAATCCTGTTTGTAATGAAGGTGGTGAGCATTTGCCATCACTTTAAATGCAGCGTACAATGCTGACCAGAAACAATACTGTTGGTAACTATTTGTTTTGTATTTTGGTAATGAAATCCCTGAACTTTTGAATGGACTGTTCCAATGTCAAAGATTGGTTTCCTACAGGTTTCATCTTTTTGTCAGATTTTTTTTTCCTGTTGTTTAAAGGGAATATTTCTTTTAGGGATGACTTGATGATTTAATATTCTTTTGTCATTTCGTCGATTTCTTTTAAAGAAATATCTATTTTATTACTTTCGAAAATTAAAGTATGTTCCTGTGACTCAAGAAACAAAGATTTTGTAGAATTTTCTTTTCATTTTCAGTTTTTTTACTGTGTTTATTTGCAATCAACATTTTTTCAAGATTGCATGTACATGTATATAAATAATAAATGTCATGTTACAATAAAAATAAATTACTTCATTACAAGTCTAAATAAATTTCATTGAACACTGATGTTTTTTAATTATCTTTCATAAATGGTCTCCTTTAAACCGAGTCTTCAATTTTCATTTGGATACTTTATAGGTTATATTTTTCACATTGAATATTTTTTGTTTGAACAATCAACTGTTAACTTTATGCGAAATCAATAAGTTTTTTTGCAACATCGCAACAATTGAATGTTAGTTTAACTGGAGAGTGATGTAAACACAAGCTTTACAAGAAGATCTTAGTATCTGAAGAGTCTGTTGATATATCTAATAATAAAGTCAACTTTAGAAATATTTCAAAACGGTTCTCCCATGCACATGTGTGTTTTATTACGCAAATAGTTACTTTGGTTAAATAAAGACAAGTTTTCCAAGAACCGAATAGGAAGTAGAAATAAATACATTTTGTCAATGGTAAAAATAACATTGTTATATAAGTAGTACCCTGATAATATACGTTATTTATATATGTTATGTTATTATGCCATTTAGTGCAAGAGATGGCGGGGTTTTATTGCAATTTACCGTATCATCAAAAGAAACATTGCCATTATAAAGCATATTGTTTGTAGTTTCTAAAAACCCATTTCTTAAGTTACGCAGCCCGGGCAAAAGTACAAAAATCCAAGATGGCTGCCAATATGGCCGCCATAAATTACAAAATACCGTATAATTTTTGTTTTTTGATTTTTTACATACGGATTTTGTACAAAGTAGTTTCAATTGCACAATATCAGATAAAATATGGCTAATTTATGGTTCAATCAAGCAAAAATGACAATTATATGGCAAACTTTTAAATTATCACTATTGATTTACAAAAAAAGTGGTAAAAAATAGCATTCTTTGACAATATGATGACTTTCGTTTTTCCGTATTTACACAATATAAACAAAAATGCATTTAAAGTGTGTGTACTTTATCAATTTAACATAGTTAGACAAGTTAAGCATTAAAAAAAAATTTTCTGGGCATTTATGCCGTAAGAGTAGATCTTCAAAAGTGGGTGGGGTAATATCACCGAAAAAAAAAATTAAATTACAATGTTCTCAAAACTTGCCTTTACTTTATAATTTCAGTTTAATTTATACGAAATTGTGTTTTAATTGTATGTTCTTTATCATTTTAACATTTTTTGATAAGTTAAGCATAAAAATTCATAACCTGACGCATTTATAACAGAAGAGTACAGCTTCAAAAGTGGTGGGGTAAAATAACCCCAAGAAAACGCGTTCAAAAATAATAAGCTCCTTAAACTTGCCCCTTATTTCACAATTTTAGTGCAATAATAATATATTAATTGAATTTTGTGGTAAGATATAAAATAAATATTTATTACATTTAAGAAGAAAAGAAACATCATGCCATAGCAACCTTTAAGATAATCACAATTAACCAAAACTTTAACAGGTAAAAAAACACAGTTTTTGCATTTTGTTGCCTTTTAGTATATCTTTTTGACACAAAGTAGAAGAATTGTGCTACAGTTGTTTTAGCTGATTATAGCTGTATTATTAGTTTGGCATTAAAATCATTACAAGAGAATGTATCACAGAGGGATAGAGTTAAAAAAAATGGGTCCAACAAAACACTTTCAAAATTAAAGTGCTAATTGAACATGCTTTTACTTTTTAATTTTTAAAAGTCATTTTTTGCCATTTTCTGACAATAATTATAAATAAATTATGTTAACGATGAACCTAGCATAGTCATATTTTGGTAAAACACGTTTATTGCAGATATTTTTGTGAAATCTATGAAATTCTTACTGAATATTTTTTAATAAAAAAGTTTGGAAAGCTTTACTCCCTATTGTTGGTCAAGTTAATATGGTCCTCACAACAAACGCCAGTTATAATGACGTTATGTATTTATACTGTGTTTATCTATAGTGTATGGAGAAAAAACGTATCAAATCTTGTATGTTTGTACTCAAAAAGATGTTTATTTTATGTTTAAAAAAAGAGGCTGTATAGCAATTACAAGTATTTTCAAATTTCAGTATAATTATAAATTCTTTAATAAACTAAGAAAAAAACATCATTTAAATGTTTTATTTATCATAATTAATTCACACAAAAATGTATGAAAACAAAATGCTAGTATTTTTGTAACTTTTGTTTCATCTTTGTAACATAAAATAGATGAAAGAGTTCTTTAATTGAAATTGTCGCGAGACATGTGTCTCAGAAGAGTAGCACTAAAAAGTGTGTGGGATAAAATTGAACTTAAACCTGAAGACATCACGATGCTTATACAACATACACTTATGGGCAGAAACAGTTTTTATTACGTTCTTTCTACAAAAAAATGTAATTTCATTAATTTTGATACATGTTTACAACACCTGTACATAATTGGTTATGTTTTTCTTAAAGGCCCATTATGCTCAGACAAGCTTTTTATCTTCCTTTCTCTTAAGCTTTTTATAAATTTTGGTATAGGTTTATGTTATCCATATCGTTACTCACTGGCCAATCACCAGAACTTTTTTATCTGTTTACATTTTGGCAATAATTAAAGTGAATTAGTATTTTGTATGGAAGTTAAAATACTACTTTGCTTACATTTTGCTACATTTACTACAAAGAATTTTAGATTTATCGCTATTTTATTCAGGTAACAAGCATCTTACATTCTCTTAAACCATTATTTAATTTATTTGTTTTTGAGGCATAATGTGCCTTTGATAAAGGTAAGAAATTTTGCATCATAATTACAATCAAGAACAAGTGCATTAAAAACATCAAAAGACACACTTATATATTAATCAAGACCCATGATATCTGTGTAATGCATTTTGTGAGAGTGTAGTTGTGAAATTTGATATAAACACATCATCATTTTTTAATTTGACAAAGGTAATAAGTATTGTCATTTATAAAATTAGCAATCATATATGAATAAGTTTAGCAAAAGTTGTGAAAGTAACTGCACACAAAACATCCAAATAGTTAAAACATGTTTAAGCTATACATGTCACATAAATACATACATCTTGAAAGTATGCACTAATACATTCTGTACAAAAGTCGATTTAAAAGCAACAATTTTCACATAAAGCAACCGACCAGCATTTAGTTGTAATTTACATCTATAAGTACATAGTCGCTGTTTCCTTCAGATCCACTAGCTATGTTATGTGTAGTCTCACTATTCAGCAGAAATAAGATTTTAAATGTCAGTACTTTGGGAGTCACACTGAGAACTGACTGTGTAGATGGGAAAAATGATGCATCATCTCCTGACAGTTGATCAATCTGGGATGTTATATTTTTATCCTTGAAAATCGTTCAGCACAATAACATTGCTGTGCTGCATAGTTTTAGTTTCTTCTTTTTGACTTTTTTCCTGTTGGTAGTTCTAGTATTCCTTCGTGATTACTGAATATCACCATTAAGGATGTGTTGCCTGACTTAAGAGTTTTCCTTTGTTGGCTTTTATCTGATATTAAGACTTCATAACCCTATTTTAAAAAGTTCAGTTATTAAGTTCAACATAATTTTCATATTTAGGCTACACGCATTATTTTACTTGGTTCATACACTGTTTTTCATGGAGTGTCGCAATAATTACATTAAAGATCCTTGATTACCGTCTTATGAACTTGTCTACGGATGCTTAAAATTTTAAGTTTCACTATTATAATTCCATTACATTTTTGTTTAAATACTGAATTTTTGCTTGGAGGACGTTGTTAGAAGCTTGCATATATCACTGCTGTCCAAAAATAGGCATAATCGAACCGGGCGTAAGTGTGCCATATTGTGTATCTTTCTATTTGCTTGTACGATTTTGAGCATATGTATTCTAAACAATGCTTGTCTGGCATAAGTTATAGGTGTTAATAGGAAAAAATACAATCCCTAAAGAACTTCCAATAAACAGTAAATTGAAAATGTTGCAGACTTGGTTTGATTGAGCCTGTTCATGGATGGTACTGGATAGTGCAAACTACCGTCCACACCCCCATTAGCACCTCCGCAATGATGATTCAACCTTCAGCATGAAATAGTAAAATTTGAATTTTGAAAACATTCGCAGATGTTGTTAATACTGAGGTCATCATGGAAAGCTCAATGTGACTTATTTCAGCCAGTACATTAAACGTGGCGTATGTCCCACAATTAACAGAATGTGTGTACCCTAATGAGAAAATAATAAGCGAAACATAAATTTGGCGTTCTATAACAAATGTTTTGGTCTTATTTCGGCTTTCGATCCACCCAACCGGATTTCCTTGATAATTAAGTAGCAAATTTCGCAGCAAGTGACCACTGTTTACCTCACATGATATTTGAATAAGCGATGAGAGATCTATTTTCAAAGAGAAATTTACTTTGTCGGAGGATCAAGCAAGTGACTCCTTGATTATTTATCTAATGCTCTCTCATTTAGCTAGGCAGGTATACCCCAGATGGACATAACGATTGACTTAATTATATGGGCATTTTTATTAACCTTCCAAGTTCTTTGTTGTTGTTACCATGCCCTAAATCTATCTATGAAAACTGTACTTGCATATTACCTGCATAGCAAGAAACCTAAGCTTTCAGATTATATTGTAAACATTTGGAAACATTGTCATAATTATAGTAAAGTTTACATCTTGAGGTCGTTACAATATGAAATGGAGTGGTTGAAAGGAAATCAAATATTACCTGACATGCTGCTTTATAAATGATGAAGATGATACTGGAGATCTTGAAGATAATAATGATGATGATAACGATGATCCATTTAATAAGCAGCATGTTTACGCATAATATTTCCAAAATCTATCAAAGATTTACAAATTTATGTACATAATTTGAGAATAGACAATTATGACCTTAACCTTTTAGCCCGAGACTTGATTATTTCTTGTTCGACCTTAACATGCAACACATCTGTTGACCAGAGTATCAACGCATGAAATGAAAAATTGGGGGTGACTTTGAGCAACACATCTTGTTTTAGCGTGATACACATCAGATCAATGTTAAAAAAAAAGTTATGTATAATTGTAAAAAAATCATCCATGAAAGACAATGTCGTTGGAAAGACAACGCCATCTATTAATCATATTATGAATACGGAAGTTCAAGTGTGACTTGATTTTTGAATGTGTCACATCGATATAATGTCAAAAATCATTTTTATTAAGTTATTTAAAAAATCCACCCAGGAATGACATAATTATTGACTTGACATGACCATCAGTGCACAATTTATGCAAAATATGCAAAGGTATGGACCACACTCAAAGTAAGGAATATGGAAGCACTGTACAAATAATAATTCCTCTCAATTTTTTGTAGGGGAGGGCATAAAATGCTGCTTTTATTTTAAGTATTGAAATTGACTGGTTTCTTTTGTGCAGAATGTATTAATGCATCTATTCTTATATTAATATATGTATTTAAATTGTGTTTTAAGTTTAATTGATATGATAAAGACTTAAATACCTTTCGCTATCCACTATTGCAATTTTCTATGACTGTGATTTTATTCAGTATGTTATTTGCACAACATTCATTAATAAATGCTCCTTTCATCAATGACAATAACCATTTCTCTTTTCTTTCATGTTAGATATTATAGTAGTCAAAGTTTGAATGATACCAATCAACCAAAATTAAAGTTTATATTAAAATGTAATGAGATCGAATATCCATTTTACAACTTTTGCTGGAAGAACATTATCAAAAAATCTTTTCAAAAAAGTATTTATCCATACAATATTTTTGTTTTCAAAACATAAAAAATGCCATCATATAACATATATTATAGAACAATAAAAGCAAGTTGATGAACATTATATTTAATGGTTTAGGTGTTATTTTTCCCTATAGAGTTTTAAAACTCTAAGATATATGATAAGGTAACTACTTTCAATGACTTATCAAGCTATAATCAACTGATAAAAGACAGACAACTATGAAATTATTTTATTCTACGATATATGTTTTGGGAATATTGTAATTTTAATTTTTTTCACTAATTTTACCCCACCCACTTTTGAAGATCTACTCTTACGGCATAAATGCCCAGAAAATGATTTTTTTATGCTTAACTTGTCTAACTATGTTAAATTGATAAAGTACACACACTTTAAATGCATTTTTGTTTATATTGTGTAAATACGGAAAAACGAAAGTCATCATATTGTCAAAAAATGCTATTTTTTACCACTTTTTTGGTAAATTGATAGTGATAATTTAAAAGTTTGCCATATAATTGTCATTTTTGCTTGATTGAACCATAAATTAGCCATATTTTATCTGATATTGTGCAATTGAAACTACTTTGTACAAAATCCGTATGTAAAAAATCAAGAAACAAAAATTATATGGTATTTTGTAATTTATGGCGGCCATATTGGCGGCCATCTTGGATTTTTGTACTTTTGCCCGGGCTGCGTAACTTAAGAAATGGGTTTTTAGAAACTACAAACAATATGCTTCATAATGGCAATGTTTCTTTTGGTGATACGGTAAATTGCAATAAAACCCCGCCATCTCTTGGACTAATTAGTTTATATATTTGTTTTTCATATTAGCAGATATGGGGTTATTAACTTCTATTAAATTTCTATACAATTTTGAAAGGATCGGTAAATAATAAATTGTAAAATATTAGCTAGCATGGAAAGGACCCAAATGAGGTTTTTACATAAAGGGAAATAAAATAGGTTTAAACACTTAACTCAAATCGGTCTTATAATGGCACAAAAATAGGATTTCATTTTTATTTTGAGAATATCCTTCTATAATATTTTTTCTACTTGGTTCGTTTCAATTTTAAAGACCCGAATGAAACTTTAAACGTTTGGAAAATGCACTGAAACTGTTTTCTGTTTTAAGACAAGCAGCAATGTTTCCTAAATGCTGTGTAAATGAACACTTTCATTATAGTGATGAAATATTAATGTTACGAGCAAACTTGAATATACCCTACCTCGATATGAAAATACGTTTTTTGTTTGTTTTTGTTTGTTTTGTTTTGTAAAAATCTGGTAGTTTTCATTGATACGGCACAGAGGACGAATTTCCCTTGCTATACTGAGGTATTGTCTCAAATATATTTGCGAAATATCAATTGCACATAGCATAAGTTATGACTAAATCATCTATTTTTACGTCATTACTCGGCAAATTTGCTAATCTGAAAACTATTTGGTCTCCCAAAGTTCATTTACTGAGTTGTGTAGGCGTATACCTATAGATATTAGTCGGTCAATACATTGCACGTGAAAGCCATTATATGGTTACCTTATTTCAAGAAAAAATATTTACAGTTGTTAATTGGTCGATTTTCTGAACCATTTTTATTGGTTGCAATCTTTTTATTATGAAATTTTACACGTGGAAATATTTTGAATCCATAGAATAGGAAATATTGGATTTTCTTATGAAAATTTATCGTCATGATAAAAAGGTTCATTGATTTTGCTTAAAGTAATGATAACACAAAGAAAAATGTTACTTCCTCAATTAAAATAGGCGTCTCAGTATGTCTGTTATGTAAGAAAGTTAATATATCATCAAAATTGAAAACATGGTATAAATTAGATATAATAAACAAATTTTAAACACATTGAATGCAAATATAGGTGTTCTAATAGCAAATCTAAAGCAATGGTCTAGAGCAATAAATTAATATTATTACATGTATGAAGTACATGTACTACACGCTAGTTTCGATTGTATAAGTTTGAATTCAGATATACAATTATTGTCATATCA
Organism: Ruditapes philippinarum; assembly: GCF_026571515.1. NCBI lineage: Eukaryota > Metazoa > Mollusca > Bivalvia > Venerida > Veneridae > Ruditapes > Ruditapes philippinarum. The sequence continues at coordinate 43,993 of NW_026855777.1, forward strand.
AGACAGGGTTTATATACATGTATTTATATATATATGGACTTCCCTTGTTTGGTCTACGAAAAGTTGAAAGCTACGGCAAAATCAAATTAGCGTTTTTAATTATACTTTGATCTTTATCCTTCGCTACAAAATGTATGCTTTCAACATTCATAGTTCATAAACATTACTTAAAACCTTCATTGCTTAATTGATTTTCTCAAAATATTCACTAAATACCATGGTACATTTACAATGTACTGGCCGACTTTTAGTTTTTCTGGTCATGTTTTTAGTTGTCATGCTACACCTCTTAGGGAAACAAGCTTATAATATTTAAATTGCAGAGTAATGATATAAAAATAGACGGTGCATTCATATCACAAGCTATGTGCCATTGTTATTAAGCAAATATATTTCACACAAGTAACCCAATAGCGAATGAAGATTTTGTCTTCTTTGCTATGTAATGAAGATTGCCAGATATCTTATGAATGCACCTATGAATATTGAGTACAAAAACATACATCGTAAGTAACATAACGATAAAGTATTCTTTATAACATGGCTCTATATGACAAAATACGTATAGAATCTAAACTAGTTTGCAGTAAATATTTTAACAAAATATCCATACCATACTTGTTTCATGCATGTTTTGTATTTTGCTCTGGGCCGTTGATTTAGATTGACCAATACGGAAAACCATATTTGCAATGTTAAAAAAATGCATACATTTTTATCTTATATAATTTATGATTCAGTGCTCAATATATCATTGATATGATATATTCAATAACTGGAGAAAATACGAGGAAACTTCTAGAAAATGAATTGGACTTATTTTTGTCAGACAGTACAATTAGCAGATGATATTAAGCCAATGAAAATCAAATATTCTGCTGATAAATCCCAGTCGAGATGGTCTCAGTCGCAGTTTTTCTCCCGCTGAAATCTCACTTCATAATTGTTTCCCGATCCTGAAATAGCAAACTATTAATTTCACGCAGACACAATAAATTATCCAAATGAAGTATTTCCTCAACTTATATAAAAGCACACACAGTACTTTGTACTTACATGAGTTATCGTTACTTTGAAAATATTATGTAATTACAAAAAAAAAAGAAAACACGAACAAATAACGAACGTTCCCTAGGGTACGAGGGGTGTTCAGATATGAATGCATCTGGGTCAATTTTCAGAAGTGCTTAACAAACAGTACCAATATAATTATCTCAATCCTTCAAAATACTCACCCCATGTGATATACAGAGCTTTAGTCTTTTAATCCAATTTTAGATGTATTTTCATAATCTTTCCGAGATATACTGTTCAAAAACTGGAAAATAGCCGAACCGAGATTTCTTTTGAGTGGATTTTTTCTTCCAGCAAGGTGTTATTTGAAAATGTCACAAGGGGCAAGATCTGGCGAATAAGGAGGATGAGGTACCTCGACAACCTTTTCTTGTGTACAATGGCCGCTTTGTGTGACGAAGCATTGTCATGCAACAACCTGACACCACGGAGACCAGTTGCTGGTCGATGGTTTTTGAAATATTTCTTTAATTTACGAAGGATATTGCCTTTGTAAACTTGGCATTTACAGATTAAACTTTGGTACGGCACTTTGAATAAGCAGGACCATGGTTGGTAAAGAACATTACATACACGACCTTTTTGACGTTCATGGTGCTATGCAAGGTCTTTGACTTCGTTTGGATGCCCATATTTTGTTATGTATCTTTCGCTTTGGCTCATAAAAGTGAACCCACGTCTCATCGCCAGTGATGATATTTGCGAAAGATCGACTGTTGTATTTCGGGAACTGTTTCAACAATTGTTTGGAGATTTTTACCCGAGCAAATGTTTGGTCTTTTGTAAGGAGATTGGGTATGCATCTGACACTTATCCTTCTCATTTTAAAATCACGTCACAATATTGTATGAGCGGCTCCTTTAGAGATACCAACGCATTTAGCTAGATACCTAGTTGTAAATCTTGCACCAGTGGTACTTTTTCAACCAGTCATGGCGATGTTACAGTTTTTGGACGGCGTGCATGAGTTGCATCTTTTACTGAATCCACACCACTTCTAAATTTTTTACTTCGCCGTGTGACAGATTAAAAAAATAAAGTTCATTGTTCCCATAAACACGGCATATTTCATTAAATATGTCTTTCACCTGTATACGAAGAATACAGCGGTTCTTGATATAGGACCGTTTTTTGTCTGTGAAAGGAGACCTTTTCCCATCCGTTTTAGCTTTAGTGTACACGAGTAGAAAGCGTTAATTGAGACATTATCAAAGCTAGACTGGACTGATTTACACATGTATTGTATCAATTGAAAGCTTATACAACCATCTATGCGATGCGTTCAAAACGTGGTTATAAGCGAGATATTGGCCTAGTGGCATTCATATTTGAACACCCCTCGTACAATAGGAAGGTAGTGTCTGTTTCCATTTTTAAGATTTTCAGTTTTATAAGATTTAGATTTTGTAGATCGACGGCTTAAGAAAATAACTTCAAACTTTAAATTTGTTATTTCTTTTACTGGCAAGCATTTACAAAATTAAATTTGTCAAGAACGGTTGATGTGTAATCAGTATAAGCAATGATTCAAACATTTATATGTATTCTACGGTGTCAGTACGAATTGAATTTTATTATTCGAGACATTTTTACAAAGTTTTGAGAACATCTGAAGCGGTAGGAGGATATCTGTTTGTACTGGTGATATCTGTGTTTACTGTTGAACATCTGTGTTTACTGTTGAACATCTGTGTTACTGTTGAACATTTGTGTTACTGTTGAACATTTGTGTTTATATGTGTTTACTGGTGATATCTTTGTTTACTGGTGATATCTGTGTTTACTGGTGATATATTTGCTACTGTTGAACATATGTGTTTACTGGTGATATCTGTGTTTACTGGTGATATATGTGCTACTGTTGAACATTTGTGTTACTGTTGAACATTTGTGTTACTGTTGAACATCCGTGTTTAATGGCGATATCTTTGTTTACTGGTGATATCTGTGTTACTGGTGATATATGTGTTACTGTTGAACATCTGTGTTTACTGTTGAACATCTGTGTTTACTGTTGAACATCTGTGTTACTGTTGAACATTTGTGTTACTGTTGAACATCTGTGTTACTGTTGAACATCTGTGTTACTGTTGAACATTTGTGTTACTGTTGAACATCTGTGTTACTGTTGAACATCTGTGTTACTGTTGAACATCTGTGTTACTGTTGAACATCTGTGTTTAATGGCGAACATCTGTGTTTACTGGTGATATCTGTGTTTACTGGTTATATCTGTGTTTACTGTTGAACATCTTTGTTTACTGGAGAACATCTGTGTTTATTGGAGAACATTACTTAAACCATTGAGTGATGATAGGAAATCAACATAGACTTAAATAATGTGACAGGAATACATTTTGAAATATGTTTATTGGTATTTCGCTGTCCCAGCGCTAATGCAGGAAACGCATGACAGAAAATTGTGCAATTAAACCCACTTCATTAAACTTTTATCGGTTTTATGATGATGTTGATATGCTGTTAAAAACAGGAAATATAAAAAAAACTGTCTAGTTATTTCTGCACATGAATTAAATAGTTGGCAATATAAATTTATTCCGACGAATGTCACATGATAAAAAGAAACGTTTGATTTTTTTTCTTTTAGCGATGAATAAATAAATAAATAACTAAATAAATAAATAGATAAAATTCAGGTATTCGAAAACGATAGCTTCATTTTTCTGGATTAAGATTGGACAGAAAACTGCAAGACCATCCCAAATTTAATGTCAAATAAAACATTGATAATGACTGGAATAACAAGATTGAACTGCGGGAGAATTGTAGACTGCTGTACAGTTTTTTTTTTCCTAATTGAATTTATTTTCGTCAAAAGATGGAAAGATATTCAGTAAAGGAAAATAAAGTTTTTAGCAAAACAAATCATTCTAAACTGCAATCACCCGATACGGCCTGAGATAAATTATTCGAAAACACGCACCATGCTTGTTTCCGTACAGTAATTGTTTTATCATGCAGATATCACTAGTAAATCAAAATGTAGTATTTCTGAAAATTTTGTAACATTATAAATCTAAGTCGACTTGACATCGAAAATGACCAGCGGATAATTACGTATGATTTTAAATAATAACCAGAAAGACAATCACAATAGTTATTCCAAAAGAAACTGGGAATTGCGTTCATTGAACGCCGCATTTCCTTGTTGATCTTGTTTATCATATTTTAGTTTACGATTTAAAACGAATATCAGAGAAAAATCTACATGCCATTGCTATTCAAGTAATCATTGCTCTTCCAAATGATAATATTTGTGTTCTTTGATAGTTGGGTTTTCAAAAACAAAGAGAATGTGTAATAAAATAATTCGTATGTGTTATGATAGTTTAGCTTTAAATACAAAAACGTGTCTATATTTTTTATTGCTGGAAGTTTTTCCTTAATTTCATATCCTTTTTCAGTTGCTATAAACATTTTCCAATTACAAAGTAATATAATCATAATATAATGATATAATCATATTTCTTCTAAATTTTTATTTTATTGTTTAATTTGTTGCTAAGCTGGGTACGCTCTTGGCAATCCGTTCGGGTAACTTAATATCGGCAGCGTTTTTCTCAGGTTTTTTGTTGTTTTCATATCTAAACTGCATAATTCATTATCTCTGTAGAAAACCATGCCACATACGTAGAGATATTATTTTAGCCGACACAGTGTGCACGTTTAAATATTTACCGTTCAAAAGTTTGCAGTTTCAGTCGAATCAATTATTGCATGGTAAAAGTTCCACTATGATAGTTCTCTTCATTAAGAAACACTTTCAAGTTATACGTATCAATTATTCTTACACTATTTATATTCTATTATTTCATTTCAGCGTGACTCTAGTCAAAGTTTTAGTTTAGTGATTGACACTGTTTAAAAAATAATCATACACTAGCCTGTAAATGTCCATTCGTGTGTGCTACACAAATGAAATTTGGAGACACGTTAACAGAAACTGATCTGAAAAACGCAAATATTTGTAATGTATATAAATGGCATACTTATAGGCACTGCTTATTTTTGATGATACTGTGTTTGAACCCCTCAACCCTCTACTTTTCATAATTTTAAGTTATTGCCCTTCGTTGCTTTTCATGCTTAATTATTTCTATTTATATTTTTCCATGTGTAATTTTTGTCCCGAACATAACTTGAAAAGTATTTGTGATATAAACTTGAAACTCCATAGTTGAATATATGTCAGTTAGGAAGAATACAATGTACATGACTTTTTCTCTGTCCATCATATATTTACTCTGTCCATCATATTTTTAGTTATTACTATGCTTTATTTTTGTCCGGAGCATAATACAAAAAGTGTTTGGGATATCAAATTGAAACTTCTTAGGTGAAAAGATTTCATTGGAGAGGAGCGCATTGCTGTTCCCAACATAATTTTTTAGTTATTCGCCTTTTTTGTTCATTTTTGTCCGGAGCAAAACTCTAAAAGTAATGGTGATGTCAACTTGAAAGTGAAATGGATACATTGTATCAAAAAGTGCAGTGCACAAGTATAATAACTCTTTCTTAAATTATTTTGATATATTGTACTTTGTTATTTTTCATGCTTAATTTTAGTTCAGTTGGAATGTCAACTTCATACATAATTTAAAGGTTGATATATCTCATTCAGGGAGAAGTGCAGTATTCTTATACAGTAACTCTTCACTTCATTCTTTTAAACCTTTGCCTTTTTGTTTCTTTTCTTTACACATCACAATGTTGGAGTTATTGGCCTTTGTTATTTTTTATGCCTAATTGCAAATGTTATTTTATATGCCTACTTTGCAATTTTTATATATTTGTCAAGGCTATAACTCCATATGTTTCAGAGATATCAGCTTGAAACTTTATAGGCGAATAGTTCTCATAAACCAACTTTGTACTTTTTGGGAAATTGTCCTTTGATATGTATAATAATGTCATTCTCTGCTATATCGTCTATTCATATCTTTTCTCCTGATCTGTGGGGGATTTTGCAGTCTATAACTTTTCTCCTGATCGGTGGGGGATTTGGCAGTCTATAACTTTTCTCCTGATCGGTGGGCGATTTGGCAGTCTATAACCTTTCTCCTGATCGGTGGGGGATTTGGCAGCCTATAACTTTTCTCCTGATCGGTGGGGGATTTGCCAGTCTATAACTGTTTCTTGTTCCATATTAAAATGGGCTGTTAACGACAAATCAACAAAGTTGTTTTAATAACTTTCAGGTGTAATTGTTTATAGAATTCGGTCATTTCTCCTGTTATGTCCCCACTTTGATGTTTTTTAATGGTCGATGTCGCTGAACGTTGTAGGGACGTCATTTTTCTCTTATTGAAATATAAGAAAGAACACAACTTATGAAGTACAGAATGTCATAAATATACCTACCCTAGAGTTTAGATTCTAAGGTTCATTTAGGAAAAACAAATATAAGCCCGGATCATTAAACATGAGGCATTTGATGTTTTAAGTACGTTTTGCCCGAGAAATCCAATTTAAAACCACTCTCAAGTCAATTTTTCATTGAGATGTCATTGATGATTTATTTGTTAGAGCATTTTAAAATAAAACAATAAAAGTCATAATGAACGTATAAAAATCTATATCTAAACCTTCTATGAGCTGTTTTATACTCTACTATTTAGACAGGCACATATTATGAATTCACCCGGGCAAAAGTTGAAAGGGAATAATATTGCAGTCTTCATTTTTTCTGTAAAGCCTTTGGTTAAAAATGATACATATTTAAAAGCAAAATATTTAACATTAAACGAAGAAATGAACGAAATGATCCATTATTTTCCTTCTTAATTATGTAGTTTATTTTGTTTTGTTGTTAAGGAGGATATACCTTGGGATCATCATAGTTCTGTGGTATAATATCCGTTACGTGTCTGTAGTGCTTTTATCAAAGCCATATTATTCATTATCTATGAGTAATCAATACCCATTAGATTGTAATATACTCTTTTTCTATGGATTATAATTCCACACTATGCGCATTTGAATAATAATCGTTAACAAGTTTCCAATTTCAACTCAATTAAGTGTAATCTCATTTGTCCCGCAACGAGAGTAGTCTTCGTTTAGAAACACTAAAGAATTCATTTAGTTGCAAGGTAATATCAAAGTTAACTGCGTGTTTTTAATTTTTATATTGTTCAGCATCTTTTTTATTTTCATTCGATAAATTTTGTCTTGCATCTTTTTCTATTTCAATAAGATTAATTTTTTTTGCATCTTTTTTATTTTCATAAGGTAAATTTTCTCCGGCATCTTTTTTTATTTTCATGAGATAAATTATATATGTTACATCGTTAACTATTCATTTAGCTTTGAGTTGCAAAATTGCTTCTCCGTTTATGATTGTCTGTAATGATTTGGTTTTATGATCGGATATATATCTCACAACTTGTACAAGTCTAAAAGAGATAAACATAAAAGCAGTTTTATTGTATTTTTTAGTGCATTTGTTATATAGTCATATTAAATGTTAGATTAAACCATTTATTATCGTTTTATCCACCTGTTTTCTTAATTCTTAATAATAATACTTTCTCTATGAAAATAAGGTATTAATTGAAGCATATTTTTAAACCCATCGCTCATGAATGTTAATTAATTATTAAGATGTTTATCATCCTTCAGCATGCTTTCTAGCATATATCCCTTGCTATGCTTTTTGATAGACCGATTCCAGAAATTTAACATTGACCAGTGTCCGTCTGCGTTTGCAACAATTGCAATAACAAGTATATTTTTTCAATTATTTTTATATTTGTCGTAGAAACTAAAATTGATTGTGGCGATAAGAATGACGTTCGATATGATATGTGTCTATAAAAACACATACAATGGCTAAAAGAACAGTTTAAAAAGCTGCAACAAAGATAAGAAATATTTGTCAGTTTTATTCATTTGTCAGATACAAAATCAATGACAACTCGTGCTGCATCTAGATGAAGATAACTGATACATTGATGCATATCAACCATAAAATTTGCAAAATTGATTAATTGCAGTTCATTCACCTTCATTTAACAACTTCTTTCAATCTTTTTTTAATTATGTTGAGAGGACTGGCTTTTTTATATAAATTGTATCTATATATTATTTTTGCTCTTTGTAAAAGCATATTTGCCTTTGATGTGAGGAATAATAATGGATATATGAACACATGGATATACAATGTATATGAATTATTAAGGTTGTCTATTAAATGTAGTTGTACAATAAGAAAATCACCCATATCGATGAATCATTATCATACACAATCATTTATTACCAAAGTCTATAATTGATCAATAAACTGCGCATCAACTTACAATATTTTCCCAAAAATCAATGCTTTAGTTTTTGATCAAAGTTCCGATTTTTCATTCTTTATGTTGACTTTGTCTTGCATAGGCTTCATTTTTTCTTATTAACATGTTTATACCAAATTAAAGTAGCAATAAAAGTTTTATGAGGTCAGGTTGACCATTTTTTTTTGGGAATCGTTATTTTAAAAAAAATTAAAAAACCTTTATCATATATATTGATATTTTCTGACAATTAAAAAATATCAATTATTGACGTGTATATTAGTGTATGTACAATATCAAAATCATTTTATATATACATTTTAAATGCTATGCTATATCCATAAAGTCTTTTTCATTTTATTCTCTCATTATTTATTCTGATATAGAGTTGAATACAAATTAAGTTAAACTAACTAATGGAACAAAAATACAAACAAGAAGTAAAATTTTATAGAAAAAATGAAATGCTCTATCTTCAATGACAACCAAGCAACAGCTGGTTAATATAAACTACAATATGTCAGAACATCCCTTAATTGTTTTTTGTTGTTGTTTAAAGTAAAAAATATTGTTGTCACAGGGTAAATGTATGGTACTAGACTATCGTTTCGAAACGTAGCTAACCGGATGCTTTCACAACTTCTACTCGAATAGTAAAAAATAATTGTATTCTTTGATATTCTATTACTCTCCAGCTATTCTGAAATTTGTCCCTGATTTTCTATTCGTTACAGAGAACCACTGCTATATAGCATCACGGCCCCCTTCAGATACTAGTTTTCGGGCTTTAAACTCTGGACTCTCAAAACACATTCCGAAAATCTACTACTGAGATAACCTCCCTAATCATTGAGCACAGTCAACTACAGTGTCATCATATTGAAACCATATAAATAGTAATGGATTAAAAAAACTTTTTTTTCTTTCTGAAGTTGTTAGAATGAAAATCTCATATCTTAAAATCTAGATATACTACCCTTATCGTTTCATAGAATTAATATTGATAATATACTAACTGTATCACTAACGACTACATTGTTCATGTTATAAATATGTAATTATTTTTTAGAAAGTTCATATATGAATGTCTTATCAATAAACCAACCTTATCTTGTCCTTTATTAATAATGTTTTACCTTCTATAACTAGACAATTTGCAAATTTGCGTAGTTTTCTATTACTCTCTGTTGTATATAATATGAGCAATTACAAAACCATTGAAACAAAATCTATATTAGGACAATATTATTCTAATTCATTTCTTACTTGTGGTCGTCATCTATAGACTCTCACCTTATTTTATTATTACATTTTCATGGTAGAATATTACCTTTAAATTTAGTTCATTGACTGAAAGAATGACAAGGTATAATGATATAGATCTTGACGAATAACTTTATCAATACAGCATTACTCTGTTGCACACCAACTTTGTATATCACCTAATGTTAAATGTTTAGATGATATTTCCATTATTTTTACTCATTCTTTCATTCTTTCCATTATCTTTTACTATACTTTACTATATTTATTTCAATATGTTAATGAGTAGATTTTGGAAAATAAATCTGACTGATAAATCATACAGCACAATTTCAATAAAATGTAAAAGTTGCACATAACGTAATATGATCTTTCTTAGGACTTTAATTGGCTTTGTTGTATAAACAGTAGGGCTTTAAACTATTGTTTTTTTTTTCTTCATATAAATAGACGGTTTCTCTGAAACATGACTTTGGTTTATAAAGTTATTAAATTAAAGGCCAGTTATGTCTCAGAAATGAAATCATTTTTATTATTCACAAACTTTTGTATTTGGTATCTTGTTACAGTTTCCACAACTTACTTATTTGCCACGTAGTCGAATTGAACTATCTGTTTTTTCTTTTTGCTCTGTTGGCAATTTGTATAATTATATAATCATAGTGAATTAGTATTTTGTATGGATGTCAAAATACTATTTCGTTTACATTTTGCTACCTTTGCACGTTTAGTGCTGTCTTTCTTAAGTTTTTAAACATCTAGTATGATGTAAAATCATTACTAAAAGTTTAAAACATTATTAAACACATGCTAGAATTGAAAAAAAATTGGATTTCTAATGCATAATCTGCCTTAAAATGAGATTTATTTTCCACTTTAAACATGTCGTAACACTCATTTGTGGCTAAACGTACTTGTGCATCGTGGCGCAATTGTATTTCAACACGTGACGTGACTTATTTTGTATATTGTTATATGTTTTATTGTCATAGATAAAATATTGTATGTGTTACCAGGCAGCATTACTCTAACATTCATTCCGTCAGGTTAAAAAACACAGTTTAAAGCTGTTGTTTGCTAAATTTCCGGTTGTAATATAATGTGATTATTCAGACAATCACGTTTTCAACAAATGCAAATAAAATTTAAGTGACACTTAATTACTGATACTGAAATTTAAGTCGTGTCACGTTTAGACGTCGTCACACATAATAACATACAAAACTAAGGTAGCTTTTGGTAAAAAAATATTTATCATTTAATTATTCCGAAGATTAAAAACCCCCACAAAAACAGCAAAGTTTAATTTCTAGAGCATTCAAGGAAGTCTTGCTGTTATGTGATTAGGTTTATGTTTAGTCAATATTGACAATGTTGGCAAAGAGAAGTCAATAGACCTTACAATGCAAGAAATTTGATAGTCCTTAATTCGATCGATTACTTGTCATCAACGTGTTTGAAAACTTTTAAATTGCAAGCATACATAATGCATGTATTCAATGAAATATAGAGACTTTGAAATAATGTGCATTAGATATATGTTATTACAATACTGTGTTTAATTCCGTGTCTTACTGCACATAAATGAAAATGTTTTACCAGAGTAAACATTTGGAGAACACTATTTAAAGCATAACATTTTGAAAGTAAATGATAATGAAAAATATATCAAAAGCCATGTGTGCTATTTGATCAGTCTTTATTCTTTTATTTCCTACAATGTGAAGGCCTAAATTATAAACAAATTCATAAATGCGCAACAACAACTAAGTTAGACGTTAATTAGGAAAAAATAAACGTTTAAAACAGTTGCAGTCGCTCTTGCATCCCCTTTTTAGCTCTTTAATTTTTTAAATATTTCTATATTAGCGTCTATTGACTATTGCTTAGTTCTTGTACAGAAAAATTGTAGCAGTATTAAGGACTGCGCTTGTAAATGAGGTAGATTCTCTTTGAAGTACAATATATTCGACACACGCCGTGAGACCTTATGACGCATGCTATTAGATTAACTCTTTGATAAATGAAAATATCGATACAACAATAAAACAGAAATAGAGGAAAGTTATTTCTTCAATAGATGTCTGCCTATATATGGAACAATATTTCAGATAAAATAAACTCTTACATATTGAAGCTAAGATTAAATAAAAACATTTTGAGAAAATCGAAAGTTTATACAGCGAGGAAATGGTGAAATTTGTGTTAAATAATTAAATTTACATTAATAGCTGTAATACTTAATTTCATAATTTGTTCCTCACAAAACTTGTCTCCTGAATTGTTATGTTTCAACCTTTAATGAGGAAATGGCCTTTATTCATAACTAACATGTATGCGATATACGTTTTGCGTTTACTGATTTGGTTTTGTTGTTTTTAAAACCAGTATGATCCAAGTTGGGACGGTGAGACATACTCATGACTTTACAATAGTGCTGTTTTGGCGAATTCCACAACACATTTTTATTCATTATACTTTCAAATATATTATAATAATGAGTGGAGAATTACATTTATCTCTTTCATTGTTAAACATTATTTCAATTAAAAATGCAGTTTATAAACAGTTTACTCTTTAAACTTAGGTGGCTGATTTATGCAGAGCGTAAGTACGATAAAGTGATCACTTTGTCGTATTTTTTTGTTTTTGCCTGGCGTGCAGCAAAGCAAAAAGTGCGAAAAGTGGTCACTTTGTGTACTTTCGTGTTTTTCTCGTGCGCCCCGCGGAGCAAAAGTACTTTAAGTGGTCACTTTGTGTACTTTCGAGTTTTTCTCTGGCGCCCCGCGGGGCGAAAATACGACATCGCACAATAAGCCACCATTTTAAACACATGTGTAATGGTGGGTTTGATTTAGCCAATCATTTTACAGTATGTATAAGTACCATTTGTTCGTTATTTTTTGATTTGATAGCATTTGATAGCATATGCTTTTTGTGTCTGTTCATAGCGAAAGTTAATGTTACTATATCTTGTTCGTCTTACATTTCTGAAAGTAAATCAGCTCGCTAGCACCACTTGTCATAAGGCAGCTCTACCCAGGCATCCAATCTTACATAAAATACCTACACATAAACATTTGGAATCTACTTTTACTAATTAAGTGCACATGGCTTTAACGTAAAAGCATGTTATGAGGTAATATGCAAATGTTTTAATGCATTGAAAAAAGAAAGATGCGATATTCTTATTTTCTTTAATCGTTCCACGCACTTGTCTTTGTTATATGTTCCAGTAAAAGTGCATGCACGTGTTAACGTATTACCTCTGAAAATAACGCTATATTGCGTGCTTTAATGCCATTTTGTTCATATTTAAGCCGTAGTGTGCATTGTTTGATCTTATAACCTTCCGCTAAGACAAGGCAATTGTTACTTTGAAGGTGAAGCGACTATAATGTATTTCCACTATGGATAATTTCCTATTGTTAGAATAATTATCACAATTACATGTTCTGTAATTAGCCATATTATGACAGAAAAATGTTAACTACAATAGGGAAAGTTTGATATAACAACACGTTTATCTATCTTAATCACCTCGTTATAGTGCCGATCTGGGGTTTCAATCACTATTTTCAGACATTATTATATTTCACATGCAAAAAGATCCTTAGATTTTCAATTTGTATGTTATGACGAAATGAACATATTAATGTGAACTTATGAGATACATACTGCCGTTAGCCTTTAAAGCATCGGTACCCTTTTTAAACCTGAATTAAAACAGAAAACTAGTATATTTTAAATGCACATGTCCCGTAAGGCCAACGTCGTTCAGCAGATAAATACAATTCCCGTCATGATACATTAATGGAATATTAAATTTGTTTAATTAGGCAATTTACATTAGTAAACGCATCCATAAAATAAGTGATAAATGAAAAGATTGGTCCTTTCTGTTAAAAAAACCCATCCTGTTCCAATAAATGTATTTCCATCAAAATGAAAAGCATTGCAAAAAAGCACCTATGAAATGTCAAAACATTACTTTTCTTTAATTTTGCCTTTTCAGGGGGAAGAAGTTCTGTAATTCCATTGTTCTTTATTTGAAATCATGTTATAACAAGCAAGTGATTGGAATGAAACAGAAATATGCTGCACGTGTTTATAGATATGAAAATGATAGCTGCATCGTGTATCATTTATTATTTACGATTTCCCTGCGGGAAATCAATGTCGCAGAAGACAATCAATGCTGGTTCCAACAAGATTGAACAGAACTATTTCTAAATGCATGAGTACAATAAATAACGGTGGCACAAAGATGGCATGTGTGTTTTTATTTATCTCATGGCCACGAGATACTATGTTGTGGCCACGAATTACTAAGTCGTGGGAACGAGATAGCTAAGTCGTGGCAACGAGGTAATTAACCAATCAAAATACATTATATATATTAGGATTTTTTAAACTTAACAACTTACTTTTACATGCAATATTAATCTTGAAAATACTGAAAATTTCACTTTGAACTTGTCTTAAGAATCATATTAGAAAGTTATCTTCCAAGGCCTATCAGACATTAATTTTGACTAAAGCTCTTTGTTGGGATAATTTTGTGATCGAATTGGCCAGTTTGTACGTACTACAGCCTGTTTACCTTGTTTATACGATAACATGAGAAGGAAAAAGTCCAGGTTTATTTTATTCGAATGGACATTGCCCATGGACAGTAGATAGCCTATTAGGTTAAATCCTTGTCTGATGAAAAATTAAGAAGGGATAACCCATGGTTTATATAACTCGGAAAGATCATTGCACCTGATCAGTAAATGACATCTAATAATTTCGAGGTCATTGGGTCAAAAATCAGGGTCACAGTGACGCTAAATGTAAAATTATTGACCAGTTGTATAAATGGCACTTTTACAGGCTGGTGAAGTAGGGGCATCCTTGTACTATATCACATGTCTAGAAAATTAGGAAAATTCATATAGAAGGTGTAATCTGATTGGATCTTTATCTCGTAGCCACGACTAAGCTATCTCGTGGCCACGACTTAGCTCTCTCGTGGCCACGACTTAGTAACTCGTGGCCACGACATAGTATCTCGTGGCCACGACATAGTATCTCGTGGTTACGACTAAGCTATCTCGTGGCCACGACTTAGTAACTCGTGGCCACGACATAGTATCTCGTGGCCACGACTTAGCTATCTCGTGGCCACGACTTAGTAACTCGTGGTCACGACATAGTATCTCGTGGCTAAGAGATAAATAAAAACACACACATGTCACCTTTGTGCCACCGTAATGAATGAATATTAGGTGATTAGCGACTTAAAACTCATAAAACTCACTTAATAATTTTGACTAGATTCCAGTAGTATTTCCGTTGGAATTCATGGATTGACATAGCATTATAGTGTCAGATTGACGCTTCTATGATTACCTAATGAACATCAACGCATGATTAAAGTGTTTTATATTTCTATAAAAAAATTTTCAAAACTATTAATTTTTGTTTTGATTAATCTGGACGGTTGATCATGTATACAGTAACAATATAAAATGGTATTCGTCTTCTTAGACGTCAAGAGGAAAACATTTTGCATCATTTAAAGGTGTACTATTTGGTTTAGTGCATCTACCTGTTTATATGGGCATTCTATGAGAAAAAGAACTTTAAACCTAGTAACATCCTTACAAAACCGTATATGATTGAAACAATTAATAAATATGGCTGACACTTACAAAAGCAGAAATATGTCATAAAGAGCTCTGGCAGATTTATCTAACTTTTTTTTCAATCGTTATTTCCACATGGCATAAAGAAGGTTAATATTATCAACACTTTGCATAAAGAACCTAAAGTACGTCAATGTGTTTTTTTTTATTAATAAACACTTATTTAAATTTTCACAATCATTTTTCAAAATATTATACCCTTTGTTAACAAACTCTTGTGTGCAATATTTTTGTAAGGTAGAGCATATCGTATCAGTTCGTGATTTAGCGTTTCCTGGTTATATACCCCTCAATGTGGCATTATTGTGGCAGCAAGATAAGCAAAGCAACAACTGTACAATAATCATTTATTTTCATTAAACATAGTCGTTCATAACGAATGGAAAAAAGGAGATATGAATATATGAATTTAAAAAAACAAATAAAAAGATAAATAGCAAATAAACCCAGACAAGCAGCTGTACTTAGATTCAATATCTACAAAGTTTACTAAAACCCTAAGCCATATTAATCTGTCACAGAACCTACATATTGTGGAATAAATATTTACAACAGGAAAATATAACCTCACTCGCTTTTGTAGCCATATTATTACTGCGATATGGTATTAGTTATTGAGTGAAGGCATGAAACATGTTAATGTATGACCGTCAACATTTCTATAAGCCACTTCATTTTAATTTTTTTTCATTTTCAGAAGAGACAACGGCGAAAGCGAAGACAACAACCACAGCAGAGGTAATGTATTTAACTTTTCATTGTTGCAATCTAAATTCCATTTGTATTTTAAGCGAGCGATTAAATCTGAAATACACTCACATGGCCTTACTGTCTTTATCCGGAAATATAAAAGCAAAGGTCATCAAAGAAAAGTATTGTTTTAAGAACGCGGTCTCTAGCAATATACTTCAATTCATTTTAACTTCACATTAATGTTGTTTTTTTATATAAATATATATATTCCTATATATTCCCAGCCATTCCTACAGTCAACGATGTTCGTCGGTCTCGCAGCTGGGATAGGTGGTTTCATAGGTTTTGCCATACTTTGTTGTATACTTTGGAAATGTTGCTGCGGGTCGAAAGACGACTGATTTGAGTAGAATCATTTCGCATACAGATACCGTCCAGGGTGATTATTATAAATTGGTGAGATTTCACAAAGCTTCAAGATGATGTACCAAGATGCTGTGATATAGAAACACTCAATTTAACCCCACTCACTTGTTAATATTTTTATCAAACAGATTGTTTTCAGTTAATTGAGTTCGTTGTTACTTTATCAGAACACGTTCCGATTAAAAAATAGAGAGTAGCCTAGTCCTTTTGGTTCATTGAACATTTAAATGCAGAAAACGCAAAATAATGAATAACTTGAGTAACTTAAGTTAATATATCATAATTGTGGCGTATATAGAAATATTGGTGAACGACTAAACGATGTAAATAATTGCTTATCAAATTGCTAAGGTGTGGTAAGATGTATCTGTTTGTGCTGCTAAATAAATAGACATGAAATATGTTGTCCTGTAAAATATGTTACTTGATTGTTTAAGTGTCTGATTGTGTATGCATTAAAGTGAGAGATTTGTTAATGATGCATACTATCACGTCATGTTTGTGACTTTTACCATATCATCAGCAAATGTCAATGTTGATTGTGTGAATATATGCTTGCTACTTCTCATTCAATGGTGCCCTTTGAGAATTTTAACTATTTGCAATTATATTTTCTGTTTTGTTCTTTTTAACAGCACTGATTATATCAAATGTTTTTTTTTTATAAAATGTTTACGTACAAGTCTAATTCTACTTTCCTTCAATATTTTTGATTAATAAAGTGTGTTTGATTGTTATTTTTTACAAAGACTGAAATGGTATTGTTGATCTAGAGTTTATATAGATACTTTTTCTAATATTGAGTTAATAAATGTGTAATCTATTTAATAAATGTGAAAATATATTTGTTAGCATGCATTTTTTGTATACCAAAGCAAATGTTTTTAGATTTAATTATAAGATATCAAAATTATGAGTGTTTCAAGCCAATATTTACGCATGTTTTTTTCTTTTTTTTTTCTTTAACTCTTATTCTGCTGGAGTCACATCAGCGCCGTCTGATCTTGATCTGCACTGTTTGCTATTCAATAAGTACTTTCTTTGCAATTTTCCCTAAAAATAATAAATGGTCATATCATTGAAAAAAATTAAGATTCAGCAGGGTTAAACAATTTCAATGTGAATTTATTTAATTTATGTTTTGCGTTTATATATTAATATTTCATTTAGATTATAATTTTGTGTTGCCATGTTACGTGTTGTAATGCAGTCTTACTGTAATTGTTATCTGTTGTTGTGTGATAATATAAAATTTGAAGAATAAAACCTGCGTCATTATTGTTAATCATCGTTATTTAGAACACAGCAAATGTGTTTTCACCCAAGCTAATCCCCCAGCACAAACAAACTTCTATCGTTTGATAGCTTCACGATGCTCTGGCAGCCAACATGTTGCGTTTATTTTTTAAGTTGTAATTGTTAAAGAAAGTTTGTACCCCTAGATAAGCTGGGAAAATAAAAAAAAATATCTTAATTTTGGAGCAAGTCTAATAATAATTAGCAATACCTATACAAAGGATAACGGCCGATACAAATTTTGTTTGTAGTGATTATTTTGAAAAAATACATCCATAAATGAAAGCGTATACGTCAACCATTTACTTGTATAACTTGTGCTGTATCTTAAGTCGTCCAGTATTTTATCTATATAGTGTAATATATACGATATAAACAACATTTATGGAACAACGAACCTTTCCCCTTATGACTATATAAAGACAGAATTATGCGAAATAAGGCAAAATTACCACCCGATGGTCCATCAAATTATTGTTATTGTTATTTTACACAGAAATTATTTTAGTTTTATTTTATTAGAAGCTATAAACTTATAGACATACTATCAAATCTGGTCATGGAACAAAAAAGTGCTCAGAAAATAACGGATTGCCCCTGACATAGTTTGAACCCACGTTCTGAAAGATTAAGAAATACTGATAATAAAAACTTTCCATTATTTCATTCCTCCACATGTATTTCATCATTGATACAAAAATTATTTATCAAATCATTGGATTAAATATTAATCAAGTATATTAAAATTTTGCGATCACTGTTAAATATTTCATACAATTACAATTGTAGAACTTCTATTGAAAATCGAATATAACAGTGTAATATAAGTTTAAAAGTGAATGATTTGTGATCCCTCTTGACTACAAACATAATAAATATTTTCTTCCCTATAAACAATATTGATTACAGATACATTAACTGTTAATTTACTGTCACTGAACTTAATTTACCATCTGATAAAACAATGTAAGTCTAACGGTTTCCATAAGGACAACCAGTTTGTCTTTTAGAAGTACCATTAATAAAATGTCTCCTTTGTTCATCCGTCATTGGGTTGTATTGTTTCTTTCTTAAACCATTCAATAAAAATATTCTGAAATTCAGATACTCTTTTTGTCAAGTTCATAGACATGTATACAAAATCAATTCTTTAGTCTATCAAATTGAAATAAGGTTGAGTTCTACTTATTATATATGGTGCTTTTAAATATAAAAGCCCGTGGATTTTTTTTTATATTTTATTATTTAATCAAAGGGAGAACATTGTAATACCATGTACTATATAACTTTAATATTTGTTGACTGCTTTTGTTTACTCTTTTCTGGAAGCATATCACTTAAACGTGATCTACTGAATACTTTGGGAGATGTATGGCCTAATAAAAAATATTTTAACCCATATATACAATGGCCGCAGGAAAATAGATATTGCGTAACATACAGTAACATTTCTCTGGTCAAAATATAGTTCACTGGAAACGCAGCTTTATCAAATACAACCTGATAACGTTATTATAGAGCTAAAACGATATGTAATAAAATAACATGTTCATTATTTTATTACAGATCATAAACTGTTAATCATTCAGTGTTAGTTTAAATCTATTCATTAAAATGTATTATTTTCTTTAAACGATATATTGTTAAAATTTTGAAATATTCGCGTGATAGATGTTTAAACAATCAAACAATGCATTGGTCGCCTACAAACTAAATAAAATCATTTCAATATTTTATGAGCACAAATGAAATTCACTTGTTCATATTTTAAGTGAAGTCATAAAATAATGTAGGATAATGTGACGTTAATTTGAGCCACATTTGCTTAATAAATAAATTCTTGATAAACTAAATGATTGATGATTATTATTGTTGTTTTTGTTATTATAAGTACAATGTAGAAATCTACATCATCACCCTGAAACTACTGATCAAACAAGTGCAGACCGAGTTCAGCCGACAAGTAGACATTATCAAAATGTGTTTGGTTGATAGTCTCTTATAATTACCAGTAATAATCTAATCTCCAGGCACCAGAGTATGGAAAGCCACACCAACTAATGTGTTTAGCAACTTGATCCTGGTATTGCCCAGTACAGCAAGCTGTTTGTTGAAACGTTGATTATGTCATCATAATTCAACAATACATCAGCATATTTGATGTTTATGCTATTCTATCGGATTTATTACGAATAAAACACTAGAACATCATTCTGTATTTCTGACAACAGAACCAATCAAGAATCAACGAAATAAAACCACGGTTAACTGGAAATTAGATTAATCTGTTACAGCTCCCTCTTGGTTAGCCTTGGTTCCAGGCTGTTGATTTTTCTGTGCTTTTGTTTTGCAAATCGACACTATCAAAACCACGAACGAATACGAAAAGCGTATATACGAAAGACCGGTAGGGCCATTTCAACTTCATGAATTCCCGATTTTATCTTCATGAATTCACAATTTAAACATCATGCATTCCCGTTTTCAAAATACGGAATTCACGAATTCACGATTCAGCTTCATGAATTCACGACTTCAACTTCACGAATTCACGATTTCAACTTCATGAATTCACGATTTCAACTTCTTGAATTCACGACTTCAACTTCACGAATTCACGATTTCAACTTCATCAATTCACGATTTCAACTTCTTGAATTCACGATTTCAACTTCACGAATTCACGATTTCAACTTCATGAATTCACAATTTAAACATCACGAATTCAAATTCGTGAATTCACGATTTCAACTTCACGAATTCACGATTTCAACTTCACGAAGTTGAAATCGTGAATTCGTGAAGTTGAAATCGTGAATTCATGAAGTTGAAATCGTGAATTCATGAAGTTGAAATCGCGAATTCATGAAGTTGAAATCGTGAATTCGTGAAGTTGAAATCGTGAATTCATGAAGTTGAAATCGTGAATTCATGAAGTTGAAATCGCGAATTCTTGAAGTTGAAATCGAGAATTCATGAAGCTGAAATCAGGAATTCATGAAGTTGAAATGTCCCCACCGGTCTTTCGTACGTATATGTTATGTTTAAGCAAAACAAAATGTTATAAGTAAGCAAAAACTATCAACGCCTGAATCCCAGAAACATTTGATATTACATACGGGTTGTTACTATTCGTGTCCTTATCAAATATTCAGAACCGCCCACCGCCATTTACGCCTTAAGAAATATAAGAAAAGATTTATAACGCTATCTGATATACGTCTGGGAAAAAAAGCTTGAGTATTATATTGTTTCCTTTCCTAGAATCGCTATGTGATACATGCATCAACATGTGTTGTCTATTATTTATTAAATTTTCAACGCAATATATGTAAAGTATTAATCAATCAAGGTATGTTTGGGGAATTCCTGTCGAATGGGAATTTCTAGAATGTTGTGAATTTCAATGTACAATGAAAATAATATGTTTGAAATTACATTTATTCTTTGATCATGAAAAAAAAACGAAAGCGTGTATGAAATCAAATGCTACAGAATAATTATTATGAATGATTATTTCTCGTTACTTAGGTGAAAATATATCAGAAATAAGTTTAAACTTATTACTTATTCCATACTATTTTCTTTAAACAGTAATTGTCCAATTGGCTGGTTCTGCAACAGTAGCTTAAATTCGTTTGGTATTCATATAAGATATGTATTTACCTCATACTATTGTCATAACGTGCTCATTCTTAAAATACCATTTTTTTTTCAATTATGATAAATTTGTTCATTCACTGTGAAATAACAAGATACATGTATTGTGTTCATTAATAACTATTCTGCTCTGTTCTGTACATATATCAATTACTTTGCTACTTGAAAGCATTGCTCGGCATAAATATATATTTGACTTGTTTATTAAACAGATATAATGATTGGTTCTAAAAGATAGGAAATCAGTCATCCAGCCGCTACAATATTTATCAAGTTATATACAGGACCATTGGAAAGGCACCAAGTGGGACACCAAATAGAAACGGACCAAAATCAGGTGGATGGAGAGTGTCTTAAAGGTGGTGCATAAAGGCGGAGGTTAAAGGGGTGGGGGGCACTACAATACACTGTCATATAAACGAAGCATACAAGAAGGAACGGAGAGTCACCGCATCGGCATTGACCGTAGAGAAACACTTAAAGAGAGTTTAAACCGATTTAAGATACACCAAATAGCACTTTAAATGACATGATTCATCAAATTCTGTCTGTTGTAAAAATAATGAGAAATAAATAAAAATGATGTGATACTCATTACATTTGAAGACGACAAAACAACAAGAACATCATTTGACAACCACTAGACTAGGTGAAGAAAGATACAAGACGATAGTAAAATGACTTTACAACCTGCCCAAGAGTATTCCACCCGAATTTAATTAAAATAAGAAAGCGTAGTAACTGACTGTATTAAGGTTAAAAGCCAAAATACATTATGACTTTAATAGCCTCATTAAATTATTAGGTACTTTAAATTAAGTAAAGACAGCTAGATATCAAACGAAAATTATGGACCAATATTTCCAAAGAAACTACCAGTACCATTACAATTTAGGTTTGAAAAACAATAACAAAAACAACAAAAATGAAAACAAAACTGCATTCAACAAAAAGTAAAAGTTTAAAAAGAACAACAACAAATCACTGTTCATGACCAATCATTGAATAATTGAAAATAAATAATTATTTATATAATTTAAGCTTAGTTTTGTTAAACAATTGTTTGAATTACGTAATAGAATGAAACTGATACTGGTATAGAAATGTTTGGAAATTTTGTAGTTATTTAATCTTTAATCATCAATGATATTACATCTTTTAGCATGTCGATCATGATTAAGGATCCAAACAATGAAATTCTGAAAATTGAAAATTACACGGGACTAAGGTCATAACTGTTAAATACGTGTAAAAACTGAAATTCCACTCCCATGTTATTTGAACAATTTACCGCTAATTAAATAATTATAAACATGGATAGACTTCCAATAACCATATCATGTCTGAGTTGAATTTCACTAAATCAATGTACGTTTATGAATATTTTATTGTTGTTAATGTACGATGACGAATAGAGATAAATTTGAATCTCAGACTGACCACGGAGAAATGTTTCAATTTGAGTTGTGATAATTTAAGTCGCTTATCACTAATTTATTTAACATTTCGAAATTTATCAGCTGAGTCGCCAAGATTTTATGGTAATGTGTCATATATAGTAAATAACAGCATTTATAAAGATGTACATTTGTATTGGCATAACACGCTTTGGGGACCACATGCTATCGGATAAAACTGATTGTTCCATAGTGAAAGCAAACTTTGGATATTGAAACAAATTTCTGTTTACAAAACCTGTCACAATTAAACAAATAAGGTTAATAAATGATTACTCCAACATTATGAGAATGTGAAAGCCGATTATTCAAAATTTTCATTTATCACTAACAATGTGTCATCCGAAGAACAAAAAATATTATAGAAAAATGTATTCTTTAACATATATAAACTTGTAGAAAATTGTACATGTATTCTTAAATCGCTTTTAATTGTTTTAGACCTAAAAGTACATTATATTATGTAGGGGCCCAGTTTATTGAAAAATACACATAGCGTTGTTATTTAGAAACCAAAAATAATTTAGGTTGGAGTGATGGAAGGGCACATAGAGTAACGAAGTATATATTTCTCTTCATACTCATACAACTAAATCAAAATGTTAACTTATACTCTTACAATATCTCAGTGTTTTCACCATAAATATTCTTTGATTATTTATTATGTTGATTTAAAGAAGAAAAAACAACAACAACATATTTTTAATATGATATCATTTGTTTAAAATTATGTAAATAATTTTTGTATGCGCCGCTTATTTGCAAAAACTGATTGCCTGATTAGGTTTTTTTTATCAAAGAATCAGTATTCATGTGTGAATACAATAACTATTTCAGATATTAATCATAGGCAATTATGTTGTTCTTGTGTTGTTCTTGTTGTGTTTTTTAGGAATATTTTTATACGTCTAGTAACTAATGCATCACTGATTTTCAAGTCATGATTTTTACCCTTCAAATTATTACGAAAGATACGCTAACTTTTGTAGGTAATTCATATAAACTCTTTTGCATCATTATTTGTCAAATCAATCAAATTATGTTTGTTGTAATATAAATGCACTCATTGCAATAGTTCTTATTGTTCTTGATAACTTTTTTGTGTGCTTTTAAATTGTCAAGAACGTAACAAGTCACATCTAAAGTTAAGAATTGTTATTTCTTTTGTTCGATGCTAAAGGTATATTATGCTCAAATATGATAATTGAAATTATTGATAATTGCTACACTGTGAGTGAGTCACTTTACAAAATGAATATATAATATCATTAAAGCACTGGCAGTGTTTTTAAAGAAAGGATCTACTTTAATTGACTTGTTAAAAGGAATGCAACTTCCCATTCATAGTTTGTACATTCTTTTATTTAAATTAAATTAGATTAATTCAATAAGAATTTCCTATATTCTAATAAGTTTCTGAGATTGATATATTTCACACAAAGATGATAATTAGTGTATCTTTCAATAAAGATTATTATTATTATTATTATCATCATTATTATTATTATCTTAAGTTGACCAGAAATACGAAATACACTTAATAATATAATTTCAAATTCGTTTTAATAAATTTGTAAAATAACAACCCGTGTGAAATCATATTAAACGTTAAGTCATACAAAAACACATTTGTCAACATGTGGAAGTTTTGTTATACATTATTTGTAATGTGAAATTAATTTTATGGGATTTTCGTGGGGGAGATAGGCCTTTGTAAGTCCTACCTTTTTTAAAGAAACCATCATATTTTGATATGATGATTTTGGCAAAGGTTAAGCTGTATTCATTAATTTTTGCTATAAATATTTCTTTTATTCCGAATATTGTGTGTTGTATATAGATGAATAAATAAAGCCATTCACTGACAATTAAACGACAACTTGTATTTGGTTGTTACTTACAGCGATAGACATAGAGGCTCATTAAGCCTAAAATATAAGATTTTTATTTTAAAAGGTTTTTCATTTTTGGCGACCTGTTACAATTTTCAAAAAGTTACTCGTTGACCATGTTATTCCGCCATCTTTTGCTGAATTGTGATTAAGTATTTTGTATTGAAGTTAAACCACTTTGTTTACATTTTGCTATCTTTATCCCAAATTATTGCACGCAATTTATTTTCCAGGTGATGATACAAATTTTCTAAATCCATTATATCAACATTATTAGTCACACAAAGAAAAATGAATCAATGAATTTCTGAGGCTTTCTGTGCCTTTAATGTTGTTAAAAGAACTATTACATCTGTTATAATACAGTATCACCGTCATTTCAAATATTATAATATGATCTTGAAGCGAAATTACAACAATGTTTTAGTTTAAACTTACATTGAATTTATTAAAGCTTGTTCGCGAACGGATATTTGTCACTCTCTGGAGTTATACAGTACTTGTGTCATACTTATGAGGAAACATGGTCGTAACCCATGAAAGCTCGAACCTATGATCTCTGGGTTAACATGCAGATACTTTAACCATTAGGTCACCGCTCCCTCAATATTTATAATGCTTCAATTTCGTAAGTGATTTGGCTTTATCAAGATTATAACATTGCAAATGGCGTACAATTAACCTAAACGTTACATTATTGACATTACAATAAATAACTTGCAATGTATTATCAAGAGACGTGATACAATCTAAACTATAAAATCGCAAGACAGATGTCATTAATTTCGTTTAAGACATTTTGAAAAGAAAATTGTTATGGTCAATACAATATTCATTTGGTCGTGTGTCCCAACAGTGTCATGACCGAACATGTGCCAACAATTAACAATGTGACGGGGGCCTTCCTCAAATTAAACTATTTACCCGCAAGTTTACCTAGTGCCACTAATTCTAGTCACTAGAACAATCTCAAATCTAAACAAGTCGCAGAACAAATCCTGATATAACCTGTGATTTTGTTAGATTTCATACAACCATCGTATTATCATTAAATATTTAGAACAATGTATCACTCTTTTAGGGTTAAAATACGGTATTTGTGTTTCATGCTAGAATTACTGTACGTATGGGAAATAAATTCAACGTTGGAAGTGTTAAAACATAACGTGACTTTATGTTATTTGCGGCAGTGGTTTTCATATACGTTTGCGTTATCTTGTTTGAAGATCATGTGGATGACCTATGTGGAATCGTTTTTCATTTTTTGTTCAAACATGAAATTAGAAGAATATTTTTTTTTCATGAAAAGTATTTCAACTATTGAAAATCAGAACAAACGTTTGTAAACATATTACATACAACAAAATCGTGACAGATCTCTATCAGTGTAAGTGGTTTGTAAAACTAACACACTACTTACAAAATGGTATATTGAAATTTGTTTGGACGAGAAAGCCATCAAGTTCAGTTTTAAAGATATGTTGGTTAACCATTTAACAATTAAGTAAATAATCTAGGAAAGAATCACCGACATACGAAAATGAGAACAAAGATAATCAAGTCAAGGCGACACATCGAACACATAGAAGGACACCGAACCAAAACTTGAGAGGGCATAATAAGAATGGAGAAATGAGGGAAGAGACCTGCTAATAAAACAGTTTCAATTTACAATATAATAAGGAAAATGATAGGAAATAAAACCAAAAGATACGGGATCAACAGGGTTTGAGGAGGGGGACACAACATTTAAAATGAGGAAATATGGAAAGGGAATACTTATCACTGGCGACAGTTTATAAGCTAGGACATCACAGAACATGTCTTCATACAAAACATGTAACACTCCTGCCTTTGTTCTCAAACCGCAGTAAACAAGTGATGTCAATGCCATTTCCTATTAGGTCTAAGCCGACATCTTCATATGAACCAACTTGAAAACATCATGACATTATGAGTTCATGCAAGACAGTTATTATTTAAATAAATAACAAACTCCTCTTATCTTTGATGTTTCTTTTAAACAAAAAAGAAACATTTTTTTTTTTAATTTATTGAGTAACAAGATACAAAAATTTAGAAATTGCCGGCAATGCTGCTAAGAGAGAAAATAATACTTTCCTCTCAAATCAAAGCTCATTTTGTAGAGTGTGTTAGTAAAAATGATCTTGAATTTCAGCTTATCCCTCTTAAAATAATTAACATCCGTGTATGCTTTTTTAAACCTGTTTCATTAGATGACATGTAAATAATATGAAATGATATATTATAAGCTTATAACAATAAAAAGACAGAACCTGTTCTTTATGAAACGCTTATTGCACAAGATAAACAAATATCTTAGATAATATCATTGCATTTTTTAGAGTATACTTTACAAAGTATTTATGACCTTTACAAAGGTATACTTTCTTGCGTTCAATGTGTAAACAAATCGGTTTATTTATCATATTGTTTAATCTTTGCAATGAACTTACCCAACCAAAACGCAATGTTTGTTGCTGGAAAAGTTACCATACATGCGTCGGCTTGTAGGACTTCAAATGTCGTGTGAATCATGCATCTGATATGGTAGTAAAATCACTTTCATAGAACACAATATCAGTTACGTGACACTGGATGGTAAATGGGACAGTTGAAGGGGATTTTTCGTAACCTTTGAAGTTTTAAATTGATGATCAAAGTTATGTCCAAAATCAGTATTTACTTTTGAATTTCAAGAGCTGAATTTACATAAACAATTTTAAACACAGGTCAGGCTATCGATTCCCCTAAACGAGTTTGTAGCTTAAAGCATTTTTTTCTATTTTGTATTTGTCCAACGGAAGAATTTGTGACATGTAATTACTGCGCATCAAAAAGGCCGAGTTCACTTCACAGGAATGTGTGTTGATGTTTTCTAACTTTCATAAAATAATGACATCTGCATCTTCGGCGAGAACGATCAAGGAAGTTTTATTCATGCTCAGCAAACTTCTGTTTTCAAATGGAAAATTCCGTCGTTAACCACAAAATAATCAATTGTCTCATCCTCAAAGGGTTTTCAAGTTAAATAGATAATATAGACGTTTAACTCGTTGTTGATGGTACAAAATAAGAGGATCATGATGACCTTGCATCGTTCACCCAAATTCAAATTTCTCTTAGATGTGCTACCGGCATGAAGGTGTAGCCGTAAAGAGCAAGTTTGGTGATGAGACATGTACATTCAATGTCTCGGAATTAAATGTTGTTTTTTTTTTCAGATGTACAAATATATACATTATATTTAAATCCACTGCATGCCCTTAGTAGTGTCTAACCAAAGAACCATTGCATACATTTGAAAGAGGATCATCTACAGTTGCTACAGATCAAATTTCGTTCAGATAAAGAAGTTTTTTAGGATGCTGTAGACCATGTTTGATAGTGGTTCATGAAAAGATATGCATTGTAGCGCTAGGGACCAATAAAGGGGATGGGGACACCAAATGTGATATAAGGATGCCACAGATGTTAAATCATGGTAGTAAGAGCTTTGTGAATTGAATTGAATTGGATTGAGCAAATCTGATAAAAAATCTTTTAATAAGTCGGTAGCATTTGGTTAGGGTTATAAAGAGTGGTAAATGTGTTTACAAAACAAATATTTATTTATATAAATAAAAACATGAATACATTGTCATAGCGTTAAAATAGTACAGATAAACTGAAAATGAACGATTTGCTAGTTTCTTCAAATTGTTGTTCACTATGTTTACTATTAGTAAAAGCAAAAAAGGAAAAAAAGGTAAGCGCCAAAATATATACAAATATTTTGTAAAATTCCCCACAATTTTGAACTAAAATTGTAATATACACTTGAATAATATGTGAACTAAGGGACAAAAGAAAACAACTAAGGCCGTTGGGCAGTCTGACATTGTGGTCATTAAAACAGACCGTCAACGAATTTCTCCAAAGCTGACTAAAGGCATGACTTGTATCTATCAAGTTTACGTATATTTTTAAACAACAACCTTAAATCTTTAATCCAGGCTATCAGAACTCGGTGTTTAATCTATGAAACTACGTGAATAATTTCAAATCGTTTAATGCCTTTCTAATCTGTTAATAAACTTTGCGACTGAATACTTACACCTTTCAAAAGATGTTCTGTTGCTCACTGTGGTTAGAATGATGCCACACCGATGCTCATTTATAATCAGTGTTTACAATTAGCGAAACGTAGATATGAAAGTGTCTTAGTGAGGCGCTGCCGCACGCTATATTGCATTTAATATCAAAATAAACCACGCCTTTGTTAATGTGTATCAACATTCACTTTATAAAGAATGTCACTCTTTACAAAAAATACTGACTCGTACCTTTAATATTTTCGGTGATTTATCAAATTGGAAAAACTAACCGTATCTATTAAAATCAAAGTGCTCTTTTAGTAAAACATACATGTACACCAATCACAAAAAGAAGTCATCAGCAAAATATGTGCTTTAAAGAAACAATTTCTAGATAAGAATTAGCCTAACAGAAGAATGTTTCTGAAATAAGTTTAATAACACCAGGGAAATAATTATGTTCTTTCCGTAGGATACATTTCAATCTCCCAGTCAAAAATAACAAATTGCTGTATCTCCGTGACCTTTCACTCAAAGCTGTACATGGTAAGATAATGAAGAAGGATGTTTTCGTTCAGAATCATTTATCACCGTTCAAACAAAAAATAATTCATTTTAACAACCTATTTCATACCGTAGCCGCGGGTTCGTTGCAATTTATTTTGATACGGAAGCCGCAAATTCGTAGCAATTTATTTAACTACCGAAGCTGCAGATTCGTGTCCAGGTACTTTAAAATCAAGACTTGGCCTCTTAGATATGATGAGTTTAATTGCAAAATCGAAAACTCGAGATGTGAATTTGTTACATTCCTCGGCATTTAAGGAATCGAATCTGTTCATGTTTAAACATTTGACGATAAGACGAAAACTTCTAAATACTGGTTGATTACACATTTGTGCTCGAGTCAACCAGGGTGTGACCAGAGAATGTGCTTTGAGAAGAGAAATTCCCTGTTTATTAAAAAGCGATATCTTTGTTCACCGCAGTGTGATAAATAGGGATAAAAGATGCTATATGCTATTTTAATGTTTAAAATGTCATAGTTTAGTTTCAGATGGTTTTCCATTGTGGACAAATGCTAAATAAAATGTTCACACTTAATAATAGTCGAAACTTGTTTTTTCTTACATTGTGGATATTAAGTATCCTCTTAAAAGGTAAGTTTATAAAATTATATAAGAAATATTGCAAGTTCGAATTAAAAAAAAATGTAAAAATTAAAATCATCCGAAAAAATAACGACAAAAACAAATGGAACAATTAAATAGATTAAAACACGTATTTAACTGTTTTGTTTTTATGATATTAATAATTGTAAGGAAAAAAAAGGGCAATTCGATGATTTACAGATATATTTGGTAATTATAGCTTAGATAATGTCAAGTTATGAATGATTTAGCTGAAATGAACAGAACAGAACAGACATTTTTTTTAGATTTAAGCTCAGATTTAAACTTATCATTATTAGCTATTGGTAAAATATTATAGAAATTTAAGAAATATTAATAAAATCGTTACAGTTACATGGAAAGTCAATTAATAAACATAAAATGAATTTTATTCTGGGGTTATATTACACAACTGTAATAGAGCTGAGGCCAAAATATAGTTTTTACTAGGGAATATATTAAGGTTTATTTATTTTATTTTTTAGAAAATAATGCATTAATGCGATTAGTGGAATTCTTATAATAATTAACTCTACCACGCTTAAATGTACTTAATGGAATTGTCTTTCTTTAAATTTGAACTAAACTATTCATTAGTTAAGGGAAAATTGACGAACTTTAGATACTATAATCAGATGGTACGGTCTTGGTCACAATGTATGACGGCAATTATTTAAACATTTTAATCAATTCTTCTGAACATAAAATCATTGAATCCCTTAATTGAAGTATACAAGTATAGTTATCAAACAAGTTTTGTATCATTAAATATTGATATTAACGTGTTTTTTTTGTTGTTGTTTGTTTTCATTTTACCAAATATCTTGACAATGTCGATATGATTTAAAATGCCGACAATAAATAAATAAAAATAAATCAATCAATCAATCAATCAATCAATCAATCAATCAATCAATCAATCAACCAATCAATTTAATATTAAGAATTTTGTCATTTAAGATTTATACATGTATATTCTCGAGATAATGTGAACGTTTTATCATTCTTTGTTTATCAGTTTACCCATGTACTGTGTATATTTTATTCATGCACAGTTGATGGAACAGTATGGAATGATATAACCGCCTGCTATGGAGCCGACGATGATTGCTCAAGATACCAAATGCAGTGTCCTGCTGGAACTTCCATAATTTTAGGAAAACTGATGTACGGAACGAAATGGTTACAGAATTGTCAATATGGAATAAGTAATTGCAAAGAGAAAGATAAGGTCACTGCTTGCTGCGGTTATAATTCTAGCGATACGTTTACTCCATTTAGCCAGCGAAATATGTCTGCAATATTTGAGAATTGTGAAGGAAAAGTGTCTTGTGAAGGATGGGCGCCAAGACTTGCTAAAACACCGTATTCGTCATATGTGTGGATGCAATATGCTTGCGTTAATGGTAAGTTATGGCTATCGTATTTTACATTCAGTACGAATTTACGAGTTCTACGTCGCACCAACACCACAGAGATCATATGGCGACTTTCTAGTTTTACTGAAGGGAGAAGACCTCGGGTGCCCCTCCGTTCATTATTTCATGCACGAACGTTCACCCAAGTAGAACCACCGATGTTCCGTAAATAAGGTGGATAGCTTCCTCACATGAAATCCAAAATTCCTGGCGGGATTCGGACTAACAGCGATGAGGGCCAAGTGATTTAAAGTAAAAACCCTTATACACTTAGCAACGGGCCCCAATTTTTTATATACTTGGAAACAAATGCTTCGGACACTTGGGGGAAGAAAGAATAACAGAAATTTTGTATAAACCTAAAGTAAGTATACATGTATCAACATGTATGTCTTTTAAATGTTATGAACGTAACTGAAGAGGCAGCGACGACAATGGAAATGCAAATAATTACATTAAGAAAAAAGTGCAAATAATTGAAAAAATATGCAGACTTGGTTCCATTGAGTCTGTGTTTAAGTCAAGCTGTTGTGTATGTCCTTGATACTGATTTTATTGTTTGTGTCCTGTTGGTTTCCAAATAGTTACTCATTTGCCAAATACCTGAACCATCTTATTTTGGCAATAAGTAAAATATAGTAACTAAGTACTATAAATGGTATTCAAAATCCCTGTTTGTTTACATGTTGTTACTTTTATGAGAGATAATTTCACATCCAGCGCTACATTCTTCACGAGATGAGCATCTAAAATGTTCTAAATCATTATATATTAAACTCATTTTTGATTTTTCCATAGAATGAAAAGTTTATTCATTTCAGAATTTTATTGTGCCCTTAATTTAATCACATAGAGTTGATTTCGTCTAAAGATAAGTTGTATGTATATTCAAGAAATGTCCTCAGATACTGGAACAAAATATTCCAATGTGTGAATACTTTCCATCACAGAGACCATCGTCTTGTTATAATTAATGACGTTTTCTTCTGACACAAGATGAGAGTTGGAATTAGTCTATGAATGGATACACCCCGTTAAAGTTCAGTAGGAATGTCGGCAACTTTAATTAATTTGCCGTGCTGTGTCAACATGCCTAAATTGTGAGAAATATCTTTACAATATAAAAGTAACAAATTTTGCTTTATTTATATGACATTATTCTATCAGCTTAAGATATCGTTCAAATTTCAGACAATAATAGAACAGATATGTGCCAAAACAAAACCATCTCTGGCACCGATTTGTTTATTCGATTCAACATGTCAAGTAGCAACCTACAAATCAGCGCAAACACCCAAAAGGACTGTAGCTGTCAAATATTAACACCGGGCTGCAATGTTGCGATGTTTACCACACTAGTAGATCTGGATTTTAATCTGCCCAAGCTGGATACGGCAACAGCAGGATGTTCGACGTCATCGCTTGAATTTGTTAAACAAAATAAGACTTACCAATGCCAGAATACCGAGCTGTTTAAAAAAGGACATACATTTGAAAGAATGACTGAAATAAACCTACATGCTACGAACGAAACTGTTTCAATGAAGAACATAATTGCTGCTAATGACCTGAATGGTCCAAATTATATTGTTCTTTATTTCAAAAGTAAGTATAGTGATATTAATGTTCAAAGAATAAGTGTGGTTTTTTCAGCTTCAAAGCATTAGTTTAATCGTATAATATCGTTTTTTTTCTATACAAAACAGGTACAATGTCACATGCAAATATAAAACAATATCGAATAATATCGAATTGTTCAAAAAAAGCGAGAGGTCGGACCGCAAGTTTTAACAATATAATTGGTCCTTCCCAAAGCATTCATAAGAACATGAAAGACGCCATAAGTAAAATATACATCAGTCTTAAGTACATCTTGTTAATTTTTTAACGAACTAAAGACATTGCAAAAATGTATTTTTTTTTAGAAAAATAATAAAAGCTTTACATTTTTTCAGCATTCCCTCAACAACCTCTTCTTGTAAAATGTTTTGCGCCCGGAGTTGAGATGTCTATTTCAAAATTGGAGTGTCCAATAACAAAAGTGACCACCAAGTCAACATCTGCACAGCAGATTACAACCAAATCTTCATCCAGTAAACTTACAAGTTCATTTAAAGCAAGTCATCATCGTACCACACCCAGTGTTTCCATGACTACATCTCCATTCCAGTCATCAATGTCATTAAATTCAGTGTCATCGCATTCTGTAACAAAGAATGCAAGCTCGTCATTTCAAACACATACGTCAAATACACCAACGACACTAGAAAGTGTCATATCTTTAACCACGTTACGAAGTTTACCAACATTATCTTCAAAAAATGTATCCCGTCCATCTACAGAGCAATTGACAAAACAATCAGCAACGGATTTTCCGTCCAGTTACCGTCCAAATTTGACACCTAGTGTCACCCGTTCAAGAAGTTATCAACCATCAGTTAGTCCATCGGTACATTCCGATTCAGTTCCTACATCATCTTCCACGATTTTTGCTTCAGTCAATTCTGAATCATCCTCTACAAACGGTATTGCATTAAGATCTACTGATACAAATTCAGGACTTCACTCAGTGTCTGTCGATGTAACATCGTCTCCTACACACACAACGACATCAACTCAAACCACAATCGTTCCAGTTTTAAATACAACGTCCAGTAAAATGTATGCCTCGTCAGAGTCAACCAATAAAACCATATCAACAGATGTTGAAACAACTAATTTAGTGGATCAAAATTCTAAAAACAGTTTGGACATTTCTTCAATAAATACAGAAATCACAACTCATTCGTCGGCGGTGACAACTAGAAAAACCAAAGGTAATTTTTAATGATCATTCTGAAAACTTTCATAAGTTCCAAAACACATTTTGTTTGGGTCGCTATGGTTAGATAAATTTCTAGAATAATATATGCTGATATATGATATTATATTATATTATTGTCTTGTTTGATAAACTTAAGCAAAGATTTTGATCGTGCGACCCGACAATCTTACTGGAGGGGGAAGACTTCAGGTGACATCTCTTTGGTACGTAAGGCACAAACGGTCACTGTGTACAACCTCTTACATTCCGTAAACTAGCTTGACAGCTCCCTCACAGTCACATGAATAGATAGATCAACAGTCCTTGACGGGATTTGAACTCACAATAGTAGAAGACAAGTTATTTAAAACCAGCTGGCTTAATCTTCGGTGATGAAGACCAATATATACAATTTAGAAGAAAAGTCACATGCATATGACCATTAGTAAATGAATACAATTACATAAAATAAGATAAAAATATATCATTTCCATAAACTATTGTTACAGATGACGATGGAAATAACAACAATGGATTGATAATTGGTATAACAGTCGGTATGGTAATTTTGTTGATGATAATTGTTGCAATTATAACCGTGTTGTTATGTTTAAGGTAAATTATACTATTTATGAATTTTTCTATTGTTTATTTGAAATTTTCAACTATAAAATCCTTATTTAGATCTTCATTCGTTCATTCATAGATATGGTATGATATATAAATGATTGCCACTTTTCCACACAATATATCAATAACAAAGTCAAACATTGAGCCTTTTTGAAGATGAAATAGGCAATTATATGATTATAATAATAAGTTTATTCATTTCTCAAATAGTGAATTCCATAGTGACTTTACCAGATATTTTTATCACTCTGCTGTCATGGAATCGTTTTCCACTGAAAAAAAGTCACAACTAAACATTTAAGAAGTAAAAGCAACACCAAAGGTTTGTCAAAACAAAATATTTCTGGTGTAATAAGAACCGAGTTTCTAAAAGAAAAAGATGTAAAGATGAATCATCAATCTCTTAAAGGCATATTTTTTTATAATAAAAGATGTTCTTTATTCTTGGATAAAACATTCTTCTTGCAGGATAAAACGGAAAGAAAAAGTACGTAGAAATTACATCAGAAATACAAATATATTTTACTCTTTTCCTGAAGATTACGGCGAAGCCGGAAATACAGTGTCTGATTCTTCACCGGAAATGGATAGAGGGGAACCATCATTTTCAACAATTCCAAGAAGTCAAATTTATGATGGTGCTGGGAACACTTCACCTTCATTGACAAAGAAAAACATTAGCAGCCCAGTTTACTTTGATCAGTATAAAATTAAATCATTATCTGCAGACGACAATGACGACTACGAAAAAGACACGCTTCCGTATTCTAGAATGCCTAGTGACAGTACTTACACAGGTGAAACAAGTAACGAGACAATTGATTTTGTGAATGGAATAGAAAATGCTGACTCTTTACAGGTAGATTCTAATTCAAATATTCAAAATGGTGGTAAAACCGTGACCTTTGACCCAAGCATACTTTATGCAAAAGTAAGGAACGAGGGAAAGACAAAATTTTAAAAATGTGTTTCTTTTACAACTTGTTCATTTTGTTTTGTTTTTGATATATTTGATACAAATAAACTAGATTGTGTGTCTTTTTATATAAATTCCTTTTTTATAACAAAAGAGAACGTATAAATACAGGAACAATCATTGTTGTTTTTGTTTGTCTGTTTGCTTTTTTTTTCTTTGTTTTTTTTTTTAAATTCTGCCAGGAACAGATTCAAATATTTCGATCAGCAGGTTGCACAACGATTTATTACTGTATTATTAATTGTTGTAGTTAGATATCAGGTTCAGTTATGTTATATAAGATTATGTCATAAATTAATATGACTCGAGAATGAGCGGGCAAAGTTGTATCCACCAACCTGCTGAAACAGTTGAAACATTTTTTTCAAATTTATGTTCATACTTGTTCCGGGTTTAAAAGTTCAAATGAATAAACAAAAAAGACTGAATAAAATCCAGCCCTGCAGGGATCTCGAACGTCAGGATTTGCATGTTTAAGATGAACTCTCAACCACACCGCTAAAAAGACTCGCTCTTGGGTTACGCTCTTATATTGTACCATTTCTGTTTACATACGTAACGTTGAATTCAGTGCCCTTGAATTTTCAATTTTTCGGTTCGTCACAAAAATAAATAAATAAACCAGCCGAACGGTTTTCAAACACCGTTGATTATAATTATGTACGGGCATTTTACACACACGGCACAAATAACACTGGTATGGCAATAAAAAAACACACATAAAAAACGGAATCTTTAAAGACCGTCCAAAACGGAAAAACTTAAAATGTTGCAGGCTCGGTTTGATCAAGTCTGTTCATGGACGGTAGTGATAACTGCAAGCTACCGTTAATGTCCCCTAAAACCGGCTTAAGCAGAGTTTAACATTAGAACGTGACAATGATGAACTTTTAAAGTAAGAAACATCCGCGGTGGAATCTTTTATATCACACTTTCATGTCATACCATAAAAGCGGGTATGGTCTCCAAGTAAAAAAAGTGTGCCTTAAACGAAAAAAAAAATTGAAGCATCTTTTGTTATGTGCGGGTCGACTTTTGCACCCGGCGCAAATAATACTGATGTCATAATAAAAAGAAAACAAGAAATGTCGAACGACACATATACTCCCCCCTTTCTAGCCCTTGATTTACACCATTGGTAATTTTGTAATAAAAACTTGCCATAAATGGGTACATGGAAGTGTTCAATTATGGAAAAAAGAAAAGTAATGAAGACTTTGTGATAAATAGTTTTCAATATAATGAGACATTAAAGGCCCCTGTGACCTAGAACTTTGAACTAGTGATCCAAAATCAATAGGGGTCATCTAATAGTTATTACCAATCAATATTAGAAATATGAAGACTTTGTGATAAATAGTTTTCAAGATAATGAGCAGAAACCATACTAACATTCAAGAACCCTGTGAACTTTACCTTTGACCTAGTCACCCCAAAATCAATAGGGTCACTTACTAGTTATGACCAACCAGTATGTGAAATATGAAGACTTTGTAATAAAAAATCTTCAAGATAATATGCCGAAACCATTCTGACACTAAAGGCCCCTGTGATCTTGACCTTTGATCTAGTGACCCCAAAAGCTATACGGGTCATCTGTTGGATATGATCACTTTGTGAAATATGAAGACTTTGTGATAATTATCTTTAAAGATAATGAGCTGAAACCATTCTACCATACAATGACCCTATGACCTTTGACCTGGTGACCCAAAATCAATAGGGGTCATCTACAAGTTAAGACCAATCAATATGTGAAATATGAAGACTTTGCGATGAATTGTAACCAAGATAACGAGCGGAAACGATTTTAACATTTGAGGTCTCTGTGACCTTGACCTTTGACCCCAAAATCACAAGGGGTCATCTACTCGTTATGACCAATTAATATGTGAAATATGAAGACTTTGTGAAAATGGTTACCAAGATAATAAGCGGAAATCATATTACCATTCAAGGACCCTGTGACCTTGACCTTTAACCTAATGACCCCAAAGTCAATAGGGGTCATCTACTACTTATGAACCATCAATATGTGAAATATGAAGTCTTTGTGATTTATACGTTTTAAGATTATCAGTGGAAACCAATCTGACATTTAAGGCCCCTGTGACCTTGATCTTTTACCTAGAAACCCCAAAATGAATAGGGGTTATCTACAAGTAATGACCAATAAATATGTGAAATATGAAGACTTTGTAATGAATACTTTTCAAGATAATCAGCAGAAACCATTTTGACATTTAAAGCCCCTGTGACCTTGACCTTTGACATAGTGACCCCAAAATCAATAGGGGTCATCTACTAGTTATGATTAATCAATATGTGAAATATAACAACTTTGTGATGAATTCTTTCCAAGATAATCAGCGGAAACCGTTCTGACATTTAAGACCCCTATGACCTTGACCTTTGACCCCAAAATCAATAGAATTACTTATGGCCAATCACTATGTGAAATATGAAGACTTTGTGGTGAATACTTTTCAAAATAATCAGCGAAAAGCATTTTAACATTTAAGGCCCCTCTGACCTTGACCTTTGACATAGTGACCATAAAGTCAATAGTGGTCATCTACTCATTTAGACCAATCACTATGTGAAATATGAAGACTTTGTATGAATATTTTTCAAGATAATCAGCGGAAATCATTTTCACATTTAAGGCCCCTGTGACCTTGACTTTTGACCATTGACCCCAAAATAAATAGAGGTCATCTATTAGTTATGGCCGATCACTTTGTGAAATATGAAGACTGTGTAATGAAT
The DNA here is from genome assembly GCF_026571515.1 of Ruditapes philippinarum. Taxonomy (NCBI): domain Eukaryota; kingdom Metazoa; phylum Mollusca; class Bivalvia; order Venerida; family Veneridae; genus Ruditapes; species Ruditapes philippinarum. The sequence goes on from NW_026855777.1 coordinate 82,607, forward strand.
ATTTTTTAAGATAATCAGCGGATACCATTTTGACATTTAAGGCCCCTGTGACCTTTGGCCTAGTGACCCCAAAATCAATAGGGTGCATCGACTAGTTATGACCAATCACAATGTGAAATATTACAACTTTGTGATGAATACTTTTGAAGACAATGGGTTTATTCAGGGACCCCTCCCCCCCCCCCCCGAAAAAAAACAACAAAAATAAAAAACAACAAAAACAATACCATTTATTGGAGTGATACAGTTATTTTTTTAAAATAAAATATAATATGTGTTGACAATAAGACAGTGACAATCCAACAGGCAAAGTGAATCCTCAAAAAATCTCAAATACTAATAGAATGACATTTTTTCCTTGATAACGGCAATTACAAAAAAAAAAATCTAGTAGATTGTACTGTAAAGTTAATTAAAAGATTAGAGTCCTTAAATTGGTGGAGTTGGTGGGTTACTACTTGACTCCTGGCTAACGTCTGCATCATCTTCAAATCCTCGTCTGTCCAACAACTTTGGTGCTTTAGGCGTGCACAGGATGTAAAAGCAGTTTGAGTACCAGCTACCCTGGCTGAATGGGTTAATGTTATTAGCAAATGTGTCTTTTAACGATTCGTTCGTGGTTTCTTCTCGGCAAACAAGTCGTGTATGATAAACAACAAGACATAAAAGTCCGGTTAACAGTATTAGTAAGCAAAGGATTCCTTCAATTACACTGGGTATTGACTTCATAAAAGCTTCGTTGATTGGATATTCTTGTGCCCGGAAAGAGATAACTGCCACGTTACAACCAATCACATAACATGACAGCACGGTCGCTATAATTAACAAAATAAAGTAATGTTTATAATTTCTTTTTCCGATGCAATTGGAGAGAAATGGGCAGTGGTGATCGAACCTTTCCACACAATTATCACAGACACTGCAATGGGATGACCTGGGCGGTCTGTAGATCTTACACGTTCTGCAGTATTGCTGCTGGAATACTCTTCCTTTGATATCTGTTTCCGTGTAACGCGACCCGTTGTCGTCTGTTTTGTAGTTAATTTCTTCCTGTTTTTGGGGAGGCTATGCCGACCCAATGTTAATAACTGTCTGTCAAATCTTACTGCCGCGGTAATCAGGTCAAAAAATAGTACCTTGATTTTTTCTAAGATGACTCATCACTCATCACAGACATTTACAATATGAAAATATTTTCATTCTTTAATTTCATATCTGCAATTTGTAAAGATAATAATTCTCTGAAAAATTCTTGATTTTTGTTTAAATCACTACTCCGTGACGTCATACTGCCGCGGTAATCAGGTCAAAAAATAGTACCTTGATTTTTTCTAAGCTGACACATCAATCATCACAGACATTTACAATATGAAAATATTTTCATTCTTTAATTTCATATCTGCAATTTGTAAAGATAATAATTCTCTGAAAAATTCTTGATTTTTGTTTAAATCACTACTCCGTGACGTCATACTGCCGCGGTAATCAGGTTTAGGCATACGTACGTCTGTAATAAATAGTTCTGGTATGAAAACCCTTCAAAATAATAACTTTATCCATATTTTTTTAACAAAAAGCATAAATGAAAATTTATAAGTAAATGCTTTAATTCAGTGGCAAATATTCTTTATTATTTTTGATAACAATTTTCCAATTACTACGCAGCGACCAACTGTTTACGACGGGTCATTAACTAGAACGTTGCAACTACGTATTCTCAATATCATGCATGTTCTTTTGTTGTTATAAACTATTAATAGTCCTTAATATTTTTTAAAGACAAATAATTGTAAACTGTCGCTTACATCAGAGACATGGATCATGCTTGCGTGATAACTAAGGAAAACTAACTTATTTGTACACCCCAGGAGGCTGTACACGGAAAAACGCTCATAAACCGCTAAATCATATAGCTGTTTAGTAAATATTTTGCATACATTTAACTAAAAATTCACTGATGGTGATGAACATATAGTTTAAAAATTATATTCTTTAACCATTATCGCCGAAAAAAAAACTATTTAACTACAAAACCCCTAAGGACCTCCGACAAAATTCCAGCACAATATTACATTTTACATTAGCAAAATAAAAAAAGCAATACTTATATTTTCATCTTACATAATTCATTAATCAAACTTTTAACATAAAAGTATCTTTGGTAATTGACAGATCCCTACTCTGATCTTTTATTTGTATAGGAATAAATTTAAACATGTGCTCTTTTGTTTAGGAATATTTTGTAGTGAAAGTCTTATATATTCACTAATCTCATAATTAGAATTAGACAGGTCAGGAATTTATACAAACAGTTGTTTAATTAACTATGCTCATTTTAATCCCAATAGAAACATTCAAATATTTGTGGTAAAAAACATGACCAAAGTACCTTGTAGTCGTTTACCCGGTGGTGATCCCATTAAACTGATTATAGATTCGAATTGATTAGAAAACACAAATAGAAACATGTGTTTCCGTACAACAAAATCGGAAGTAAAGTGAACAGTTAATTGACAGAAATATGTGGTCAAATATGTTTTAACAAGGAAATAATTATTTCAGAGAAAGACGCAAAGATCAGTATGACCCCGTATTGTGTAATTAGAAAGTTTATTCAATTCTAGGGCATACATCATAATTTGATTGTCCATTTGTAATAAAATTCAATTTTTCAATACAGATTATGAGATACATAAAAAATATTAAAGAATAAGAAGCTTTAATTAAAAAACAAAAGAACAAAAACAAAAAAAACCGCATACATATACACATTACTTACAGTCGAGCATCGGGAAGTCATTAACATATCTTACGAAACTTTAATTTGAAACCGAAATTTGCTCGCGCTGAAGTGATAAATGTTTATTTGAAAAATAAAAAAAAGAACTTTTATGGTTGTGTTCTAAAAATAATGGGCGGCATAAGAGGAATTTCTTATTCATTTTACAACACTTGAAAAATTACTACAGAAAATGTGTTGTTGTTTTGTTTTCAACAAAAGTGTGTGTGTTTTAAGTTTATTTATACTCGGCGCCGGAATAACCATATGTCCGAGATTATAGCATCTGGGACGTCTTTTTCAAGCAGATTCTTCCTGGAAGCCCATTCTTCGTTCTTTGGTGGTAAAGGAGACGACAATACCGTCAAGGCATCAACTTTCTGACTGACGACAACAAAAACGGCATATATTAGCGCCAAACCTCCAGAGTAAGTCACGACAGGTCAACCAATCACCTCTGGTACTTATGATGACTTGACTATGACCTTCCGTGTGCCTTCTCCGCGACGTGCACGCCTCTGGAGGTATTTGGAGAAGTTTCAACAAAAACTTCCAAAACACGCCATTTATAACACCATTCATAGCACTGACGGCTTCGATGTTCTCATCTATTTGCGGGAAATGGTCGACAGGGAAAACCCTACGTAATAACCGCACACCCTGTTAACAACAGATTTTCCGCAGTATATATTTCAAGCTAGTGAGGTTTAAAAATACACGTAGAATCTATCGATTAACTACCATAAGTTGGTTGAGTGTTGAGTGTTGGCGGTAAAAAAAGAAGATATAACTGAATCTGAATCTGAATCTGATTGTGTACACTGCAGAACCTTCCGGTATGTACGCAGCGGGAGAGAGGAGCTAAGTAATTTAGTAGCACTGTTGGAGAGCTGTTTTAAAGCTCTGTACTGTCTCTGCGCACACAACGGCACTGTCTAAATTATTCCAATCACCAATAGTCTTAGGAAAGAATGAATGTTCAAATTGGTCACTTTTTGAGATAATAGGTTTATAGCACTTTTTATGGTTTATAGCTTGTTTTTCTACAATGTTTTTAGTTATGTAATTGTCTAGTTTCTTAGGTTTAATTAGGCGTTTACCACGAATAGGGGTCAGATAGGTATCGGTGGGCATGGCTGGCACCAGCCCCTCAGCCACCTTGAAGAAGAATGTCAATCGTGCCATTTTCCTTCTGTCTTGTAATGGAGATAGCTCAAGTTGCTTCAACATCTTGGTAACGCAGCCTTGATCTCTTGATTTGTAATCTCCAGAAATAAATCTAGCAGCCTTCCGTTGGATCGACTCAAGCTTGTCTATATCTTTCTGTAGGAATGGGTCCCATACAATTGAGCTGTATTCAAGAGTGGATCTAACAAGGGATAAGTAGGCTGTTTTCCTGATAACTTCCTGATCAATTTTCACTTAGGTTGATTCAGTTTTGAATAAGCTTTGCAGAGATGTATTTTTTTCAAGAAATATTTAGCTTTAATATTATCCGACGCCGTCAGTAATGAAATGGGATTAATTTTCTGAAACGTGATTTTATTCAAGATTTGCTTCTGAAGAAGACAACCTTCTGTCCGTAGAGCATGAATGTTAATACTCATCACAAGACAGTATCTTATTGATCTCAATTATGGTACATCTAAACGTGTATAATTTTTATGTTCAATAAAAATGTTGCATCACTTGCAGCTGTTATTATCAGTCAATAATATTAAAATGACATAAAATATTTATGATGAACAGTCCAAAAATATTTTGATACGGAACCGTCAGTTGTAAAATGTTATTGTTATCTGATAATGAACAGTCGTCATACTTGCTGGTATGTCATTTATTATTGACAGTTTAGGTTTTTCAAAATTTGCATGATTAACAGTCCGAATGTAGACCTTAATTAAATGTTCTGGAATATTAACAAAATGAATAGTCAACCTCATTAACCATATATAATATGAATGGTTGAACACAACAGTAAGGATAAATAGCGCAATGTGCATATCTTTTTATTTTGGTAGCATATTTTAAGCAAAAAGAAAAGAAACTATAAGTCTGAAACATTCTCTCATAGCCTCCCCATCAGTACATTCAGTGCTTTGATTCGATATCGTAAGCGGTGGCTCGTGGTAAAATTCCGGGGTCAGTAAAAGCGGTCACGTTAAACAATACCAGCATAAGAAGAAAGATGGGCACCCCTAAAGCTGGAACCACTGGGCTTACTCTTTTTGATAGATACACGCTGTCGAAGCTGAAAAACAGCCCTCCTAAAATAGAAACAATTAAAAATCTAATTATTAAAATATGAACAACAACGATGATATATATTGATTTACGTTGAAAAATAAAATTTACATATGACAATTTGAAGTGAAAAACCTTGTCAGTCAAATGGAAATCTTTCTATATAGTCACACCAGTCATTTATGCACATTTTTACTGCTAAATTTATGTTGTTATTTTGACAGTTTACTTGTTTCTCTCCTATTAAATAATATTATGCATCTTATAGACTAGTACCATCAAACAGAGATTATACTACATAGCAGAAAGGGTACGTATGTTCCGAGAAGTAGTGGTAAATTAAATCTGATAGGTTTTACAAAACAACAATAATACTGTCGAAATATAGTGCATTTAATCACGATAAATAGTCGTTCAAAAACTAATTTGATGAAGCAAAAAGACGGATAGAAACCTTTAATTAAGTGAATTATTTTGTGGGAATGAATATCGTATTGATTTGAATTAATAGTTTAAAAGTAATGCCTTAATTGATGTGAGGTTTCACTGCCCATGTTAGCCATTTTGAAACTTGTTACCCTTCGTGTAGTCTACATACATATTACACGTACTATATTAAGTTCCTTCAGTGATTTAAATGACAATTCACAGATGATAGTTAAATTTTTAAAAAATCGATAATTAAGTAAATCACGGGACATCACAAGTTATAAACGCAATATAACCATTATAAATTAGAAAAATATCGGTCTAGGAGTTATTAAACACCGGTTGTTTGTTTTAATGTGTAGGAATTGACCACGAAGGCCGCAACCCGTACTATTATAATACAATAATACCTATGATCAAGATCAAGGCGAGAGTGATCAGGTATCCGGTGCTATCAGGTCCACGGATATATCTTCCTTTACAACAGAATTTATTCCCTCCGGAGAACACCTCCCATTTTCTCGGACGTTTCGTTTTACCTGTAAAATGTTAAGAGATTACTAAAATAGTAATTGGAAACCGTCATATTACTGTAAGTCGTACAATAAGTTACTTTTATGAAAAACAGACTCATTTTCAGCGGGATTTAGTAGCACATATTAAAGGGACTCAACTCATGACACGATTGGACTGGAAATAATTTTTCGAGATTAATGTTCCCTTTGATGGAGATCAAACTCCAAATAGGAAAGCGTCTCAAGGCTTTTCACTCAAATCGGGATATGTATAACATAAAAATAGCATTTTCAATTTCTGTTTATGTTTCTTAATAATCAATTTGCATATCTTTCATTTTTAAGTGCCCTAGCTGGTCAATATGAATTTTATATTTTTATGTATTAGGCTTTTGGGTCTCATTTGAATTCCTTTAACTGAAATCATACCAATATTTGTGAAAATTGAAATTCTTTAACTCATGTTACTTTCTGATGAATAACATAAAATACAGGTTCTATGAATAAATTTAAGTTCCATACCTTTCGAATTTGTTTCACTTTGGCAGTTGCTGGAGCTCTTGGTGTAACAATCATTTCTGGGCAACATGGTCTCGTCTAGAATTTGAAGGGTAACATCCTTAGGTGTGACAATAACCGCCACAACTTGGTTATGAGAAGGCTTGCATTGGCATAAAGAAGACTTTAATTTGTCTTGGCTATGGGATGACTATCTCACCTTGGCCATGGACAGATTGTCCTGTCTCTCCTTGAGTTTTGGGAGACTTTGGCTCTTTAAAGTCTTCCATTCGTAATTCGAGTCATTTCTGTAACAGAAGAAAGAAAGATATACTGCAAGCTACTAGTTTAGTATTGTAAAACAAAAATTAAAGTTACTTTAAATCGGAACAAGATATTAATAAGTCAGGGGAAAAACAAACAAAATAAAGTAACTATGCATTATATCAAGTGATATAAAATATTTGATATTTATTGTATTGTCGCAATGACCATTGGAATTTTTTAAAACACAAACAGGTTACAGTTCAGAAAAATAAAAAAATCAACAATTGTATGCATTGATCTCCAAGAATGACCTTGATTTTGAAGTCATGAACTTGGTTCTGGTTTGCGGCACACAAACATTCATACAGCAGACATCATAAACAACCATTGTGATAATTAAAATAAGAACAATATTCATTTTTTTTTTTGCAAATAATGTCATTAAATTTCTGTTTTCACTAAAAAAAGTCAGAGTATTCATGCCATGTATGTTGTCATATATTTTTTTCTTTTTAAAATCAAATAAAGAAAATTAGCAGAATAACATGAAAATTTGTCTTAATTCAAGAAAAAAAATGCATATTTGTACGAAATGAAAACCCTGGGCAAAATCGTTGGGACTGTAGTCGTTGCATATAATTTATTACTTGAACTAACACAGGCTACCCGATTGACTGATGCACATCTCTAAATCCATGATCTATTTATCTCCGATTTTATGGGAATACAAACAAGTAATTCCAGGTATTTGTATTACGAATGAAATAAAAATACTCACTAAGTATGTTTTCTTTTGGTAGCGTTTTCAAAAGCTATACTGATTCTGGTTGACGTAAACGACGTCTCTAAGTAACGACGTCATGCGTGACAAGGGACGTCACTCTTTAAATAATAATTGCGTTGCAGGGGACGTAATTTTGATCTATACTGCACAGTATATATGCATGAGGGCTAATTGTATCTTAACTGAAAAGTATAACAAAAATTACCGGATCTTATCTTTTTTATTTCATTTTATGTATACTTTATAAAATGCGTGAAGATACAAAGCGTAAAATTGTAATTGGGTTTTGCGTCGCACCAACACTGAAGAGGTCAAATGGTATCTTTCCACCTTTACTGGTGTCCCTCCATGTATCACGTGCACCTAAGTAGAAGCTCAAATATTTCATAAGGTAATTGGATAGCTTCTACACACGAAGCTATCAAATGTCCCTAGCGGGATTCGGAACCAAAGTGATGAGGGGGAAGTGGTTTGAAGATAACGACCTAAACTTTCTTTGGTTACTGATAGTACTATCATATAACAAATTCTGTTCATTAAGTGGACATGCATATAACAACTCAGAGGATTGAGGAGACCACCGTAACAAATTGCCTTCATTGAGAGGCAGCCGTCTAACAAACCCTGAGCATTGATTAGACATACCTATATTATATTGGACATACCTATATTCACGGTAGGGAATCACGTGACTTTTACGGTTACGCGTACAGACAATATGGCGGCCTAAAAACCTCGCTTCACATGTGTTTTTCAGGTAATTCTTTTATTATATCCCTTTTACTTACAAACAAGACCTGTTGCAGCCTACGCGGAATAAAGAATTGTTGCCGCCTATACCTTTGTTTCCAACCCTGTACTCATAGCTTTTACAAACACTCAAAATTTCAACAGAAATTTTCAATGTGAACAATTATATTTCGGGTAACATTCACGCAAAATTTGTATTTTTTATGAATTTGATTAAACTACATCGAGTTAGCAAAGTTAAAAATGTTCATAGAATTTCTTTATTTGAAAATATAAATATTAGGCATATTAAATGTTGACTGGTCATTTTCTATTCCAATACATGAGAGAAAAATGTTTTGGGTAACTCACACGCGTATTTTTATTGTTGATAACTCCCACGCAATGTTTTATGGGCAAGCATTATCTATGCAGGTTATAGCATATATATTGATGTCCTTGGCAATTTATGATTTTACAAGCCATATAGCCTTTTTGAAATTTATTTATCATATTATTGTAACCTATAAGCAGATGAAGTGTTGTTCGCCCCATATAATTTACGCCCAAGACGATTCGTCAATTTAGCTGTATTAATTTTATATCTTAGTGATAGTAAAATTAAATGTGAAACAGAATTAGTTTGAAAAATACATTAAATCCATTGCATTATCAAAACAAATATTGATAAACTGTAGAGGTTAAATAATAAAGATGAGAGTTAAATTTTAAGTTTAATTGCCGTGAATTTATAGGGAATAATAAGTCTATATTCTAGATCCTGGTCCTGGCTGAAATTTAGAGTATTACAGCTGTAGCTTCTATACCATTAATATAATATGGAAATGACTGTTCTTGGGAAAATGCTGACGTAACTGATGGGAGCAGTTTTTCTTACCAATCATAGGTCATACTTAAATAGCTTCTTTTTAAAAAGTTTTTGTTGTTTTTTGTACATAATTTACTGTCAATATGAAACTTCAGCTGTATCTTAATTTCTATGCTTTTTTATTATGTAAATCTTAGAAGATAAAACAAATCACTAAATTGATTTATTATATATAATTTGAGATTGATCAAGTCAATTTTAACTAGTAACTTCTTATTTTATTTGCAGAAGCAGTAGAAGTATTCAAACACCATCATGAAACACTTAAGACATACCCAGAGAGCTCTAGAAGAAGTACTAGTGGTAGATTGGAACAGACTGTAGCTTAATTGTTAAACTAAAAGGACTTCTTAAATCGTTTGAATTTAAGCTACACTTGAACTGTAGTTTTGAAATAAAATAACGGAAGTATTTAATAGTGTCTTGATTTTTTGTTAAACTCTGTTATAGTACTTTGCTTTATATTAGAATTAAAGTATGTTGAAATGACATTGAAACTTCAACGTTGAACTTCAACGTTTTTAAACTTTCAAATTCGAACATAAATTTAACGTTATTTCAACGTTGAAATCTGACCATACTTCAACGTTATTCACCGTTGATGTGCCTGCTGGGTTACTTCTATCAAGGACCTAGTGGCGGTATTTTTAATATTATTCAAAGTTCTATGAAAGTTTGATGCTAAATGCATCATTCATGATTTTTTTCAATCAATATCTAGGCTTTAATCTGTATTAATATTGCCTGCACATAAAATATTGCGTGGGAGTTATCAACAATAAAAATATGCATGGGAGTTACCCAAATCATTTTTCTCTCGTGTAATGGAATAGAAAATGACCTGTCAACATCTTACATGCCTAATATTTACATTTTCAAATAAAGAAATTCTATGAACATTTTCTCTATGCTAACTCGGCGTAGTTTAATCAAATTCATAAATAATACAAATTTTGCGTGAATGTTACCCGAAATATAATTGTTCATATTGAAAATTTCTGTTGAATTTTTGAGTGTTAATAAAAGCTATGAGCACAGGGGTGGAACATAAGATATAGGCGGCAACAATTCTTTATTCCGCGTAGGCTGCAACAGGTCTCGTATGTAAGTAAAATGGATATAATGAAGAATTATCTGAAAAACACATGTGAAGCGAGGTTTTAAGGCCGCCATATTGTCTGTACGCGTAACCGTAAAAGTCACGTGATTCCCTACCGTGTATATTAATATAACTCTATTCATAAACGTCGAGCATTGAGTCGTCAACCAAATCAAAAACTCTGTTCATTAAGTTGACAACCGTGAACAAATTTAATTCATTGAGTTGACAACCATATAGCAAATTCTGATCATTGAGGTACCAATTTTGTCCATTGAGGTGACAATCATATAACGAATTCTGTTCTTTGAGGTGACAACCATATAACAAATTCTGCTCATTCAGGTGACAACCATATGCTCATTGAGCTGACAACCATATAACAAATTTTGTTCATTGAGTTGACAACCATATAACAAATTCTGGTCATTGAGTTGACAACCATATAACAAATTCTGTTTACTGAGTTGACAACCATACTGAATACTGCTAGGAAACCAGTACTGTAGAGAATAACATGCTACTGTCTTTTGATATCAATTTTATCAGGCGAGGCTGATATGGGCTAGAAAAGCTTGATAAAATTGATATATAAAGTCAGTAGCATGTTTTTCTATTTATCATGTAACACATAAAAACTGTCAAAATTACAAAAAAATCATTCGCGGGAACCGATTTGAATAGAGTCGTGTACTATATTTAGAACATTTGGGTGACATGATTTCGATGTTTTTATTCAAGCAGGTACGTATATTAATAATATACGTACCTGATTCAAGATAATGTTTTAATTTATTTTCATTAATTTTTTAGTAGATCTACTTAAATATGATTTTATTGAATATAAAAGTCAGTAAATCACCTTTTTCAATATCTTTAAAAAAAGTAATTTATAAAAATATTGGAAGCACATGGGTTCGTAAAGGTCAATCTCGTAATCACGTGGTCAAACATTTTGGCAATATGGCGGCCAAGTGCCGAAATTTTTACCTATCGGAAACTATTAGGTAGTTTATGTTCGTAATAAGATTTTTATTTGTCCCATCCATAGGGCCTTGGCTTACTCAACATGTACTCAATATATATATTAGTTTTTATCGAGGGAAGGTATGCTTCACTTTACTTCATGACATGTTCGATGAATGAATACGAGCGTGTCAAATTCCTGGCACGATTATTGGTGGACTTTCCCTACGGGGTTGTCTTCAGCGTTCACGTCATGTCAAATGGCGGCCATTTTTTCTTTCGACTCGAGATTATTTCCTGTGATAAAAAATACTACAGAATGTAACACGATAAATTCTTACCTTTAAACATCGATCCAAAAAAATCCCTAAGAATCACATAAACTTTACTGCACTTTTTGTCTTGAATTGTCAAATTCAAAAGTTCACGATATTTTCAATCAATCAAAAGTCAAATAGGCAATCAAACACTAGCTACACAAACATGCGCCTTATTTAATTCACTTATTAAATAATAATCCGGCGAAATAAAGTAAACATAAATTTACGAGTTCTCAAAGAAAATCATCTAGCCTGCTTGTTATGATACATGTAAAAAGCTTCTAAAACAGAGACTCCTTGGGAGTCATAAAAGATGAACAATAAATTATTGAAACACACGTTTTTATGTTGTTTTTAAGCGGTTTTTTTTCAGATATGAATACAAGAATGCTAAAATGATATATTTGCTATTAAAACTGCAATGGCTTTCCATATAAATAACATTTTTACCAGTGCACCGGTAGCATGAAGTCTGTTTAACTACGTCATACAAAATGGTCGACCATTGTTTACATTCGCAATGAGCGAGAATTTCAGAGTAACAGAACTCTGTAATGTAATTTTAAGAGGATTAAATGTTAATGAAGTTGTTTTTTCCTTCTTTTTTTCAAGTCAGTAAATTTTTATATGAAAAACACCTTGTATAAAATATGTACACCGGTAACGTGGAGACCCGGGCTATAGTATGACGTGAACATCGATGATGTCATTTGCAATATAAATTATGACGTCACTTCATTTAGTTGGTGCTTAACTAATCGCTATTTATTTTATGCTTTTCAGTGGATTACTGATTTATCCGTGAAAATTATTTTGATAATTTCACAGTGAAAATTATCAAAATATAATTTCACACTTTTCAAAGACGAAACTACTTTTTTAAGATTTTCCCCATGTGGTACCTCAAATTTATCACATAAACCGCGGCGCAGGCGTGTAATAAAGCCATTTAATAATCAAAGCACAGAAGGCGCTGAATTTGTTTGGGTCTCAGAATGTCAGAAAGGTGAAGGTTGTGAGATTATAAACCAATTTGTTTTTGTATAGTGCCACCAATGCTTTCCAGTGTTTTAACTGTAGTAATTTGGCTATAAGACTAATTGCAACACTGATAGTCAATTCAATGTCTATTTGACTTAAAAAATGAGTTGCCTCAATTCGGTTTTATAACTCCAGACCTCTCGATACATAAGCGAGCGTACAAACCACTCCGCCACGGTGAAGTTATATGTAAACGGTCTGAAGAAAACCATATTTTTCTAAATTAGGGTTTGTAACTCTTATAATTTCGACGCTAAACCTGTTGTTAAACACAGATGTAAATAATCATGGAGCTTACTGTAAGCATGTATATCTATAAAGAATGAAACAATATTAGAAATCTTCGACCATTCGGGAACTACTTTGCTTGAAAATTAATGCGCCTGTCATTTGACAATCTTTACGCATTGATCTCCCCTGAATTTTTCGGCGTTAGTGTACATATAAAGGGAAGCAACCGCTTCAAAAAAGTGGACTACTTTAGGCATTTGCAATTAACAGCATTAGGCTCTGAAATTTCGCTACCATTATTTGTTTGGTCTGACGACCCAAACAAATAAAAACGATAATTACACTACTGTAATAACACTTTGACGTGACGTCATTTGCGCTATATAGAAACATAGCGTTAAAGCGCGCTAATGTTAGCGTTACACTATAAACGCGCCATTGAAAAATAACTCATTTCAACAGTTTAGTGTTCTTAGTTTATATATGTGATAAAAAGATTATTATATTTACTAAATTTATTGAACGAGTTGAATAAAACAATATTATGCTCGCCAGAGGCTCGCATAATATTATTTTATTCAACTCGTTCAATAAATTTAGTATTAAACTACACTCATTTAATTAATATCCTCTATTTACTTTTGCTGACAATTCTGACAATGTCAGGCTGTTTAATGAAAACGCAAAGCTGAAATTTATAAATAACTTAAATGTCAAAAGTAATAAAAAGAAGAAAACTTACTTTTATTCATTCAAATTCCAATTACCAAATTTCGTCTCTAAATTTTTTTTGTTTCATTTTTACAGTCTGAAAAATACATGTTCGTGAAGTTAGCCAGACAGCCGGAACAAAATTTTATTTCGTCCGGCTGTTCCGGCTTCTCCGGCTAGCCAGAGAATATACAGTAAAACCTGTGCAATAGACAATTGGTTAATTCCATAATGTAGTTTCAAATTATTTATCACTTCGATCTCTGGCTATTCCGGCTGGCAAGAATAACCAAAATGAAGGCTATTTAAGATGGAAAAATAATCCAGGCACAATTTTATGAATATTTGTGTCGTGCAAAGTGTGACCGTGGGTCCGCTGGCAAAGGTTCGCCGTCGGGAATGCTGTAGCATTTTGCCGACGTTGAGCCGAAGATCGTACTATACATGGTCATTTCAACTCGTATCTGGCCATTTCCGGCTAACCCCCGTGAGGCTCAGCCTCAATTGCACAGAACCCCATATGGTGGGAAGGTTAGGGAGTTTAACCGTGGGTCTGCTGGCAAAGGTGTGTCGGTCGGGAATACTTTGGTATTTTGCCGACGTTGAGCCGAAAATCGTACTATACATGGTCATTTCAACTCATATCTGGCCATTTCCGGCTGACCCCTGTGAGGCCTAGCCTCAATTGCCCAGAACCCCATATGGTGGGAAGTGTTATAAATGGTCATTCCAACTCATGTCTCGCCTATTTCGGCTGACCCCTGTGAGGTCCAGCCTCAGTTTCGCAGAATCTCATATATTTGGATGGTTAGGGGGACCGTGTGTTCGCTGGTTTATTTGTGTCTGCCAGAAATACTCTGGTATTTTGCTTACGTTTAGCCAAATATCAAAATATAAATGATCATTTTAGCTCATATTTTAACATTTTCCTTAAATGTCCCCTGTGATACCCAGAACCAATTCCACAGAATGCCATATAGTGGTGTGTTTATGGGGCTGACCGTGTGTTCGCGGGTATAGGTGTGTCCGTCAGGAATACTCTGGTATTTTGCCGACTTTGAGTCGAAAATACATGGTCATTTCAGCTCAAATCTTGCCCATTCCGGCGGACCCCATTCTCTTGTGATCCCAAGGTTCAGTTCAACAGAAACCCATAAACTTTTATTCTTAGGTACGAAAGACCAGTGGGGACATTTCAACTACATGAATCAAATACATGAACGATGTTATTTTATTTATGTTAAGCTAATCTTGTTAACCTTCTTTGTTTTTTTTTCCTTTAATTATTTGCTAATTTTCATTTTTTTAATATGATCAAAAAAAAATCATTACAGGCATATATTAAACGTGTACTTTGTTATTTGTGTAATTTTTCAATAACTATTTTTATGTGGTTTGTTACAATTTCGTCGAAGTGAAGAGCACCATGAACAAACTAAAAAGGAAAAATCAAGAATACAAAATCGATTTTTCAGAATTAAGAAGAATTCAAACGATGCTATATAGAGGACAGAAAGAAGGTGGGGTGGAGATAAACTACGGTAAAAACCCTTAATTAAGACAAACATCGTGACTGAACCAAAGTGGTCGTAATTCAGGGTTGGTCTCAATTGTGGATATTCTTATCATTGCTTAAATACTTTATGACCATGACTTTATAACCTACAAATACAATATTAAAGTATGTTATAATATTTAATCTGATTAGAGCTAAACAAATTTCTGAAGAAAAGCTAATACAGTAAAAACCCTCGATTTAGACCACCATCGGGACTGGACCAAAGTGGTCTTAATTGCGGGGTGGTCTTAATTGTGAATATTCTTATCATTTCTTACACACTTTATGACAATGGTCTATTTTAGTCATTTTGTTTGAACAAACAATATGTATCTTAACCTGCAAATACAATATAAAAAAAAGTTTATAATGTTACATCTGATGAGAAGAAAACATATTTCTGAAGAAATTAAATATCAAATTCTATTTAGCCTGATTTCAATATTAATTATTATATGATGTACAAAATTCATTCATCAAATAAAAAAATAAATTCTTCGCAAAATCGATATGCTTAAAGCAACATTAAACCACTTTAAAATCTACTTTCTCATCTTATTTCATACAATATCCCCCAAAATATAAGGTGTTTTTGACACCTTGTGAAATCAAGTGTCATGCCCAAGAACATTCAAGCAGATGATTACAACATAACAACAAATTTAAGGTCTAGGTGGGTGTTGACTTTAAATCAGTGGTCTCAATAGTGGGGTCAAATAAAAAACAAAACAAAGAATTGGGACTTAATTTGGTGGTCTTAAAAATGGATAAGCGGTCTTAATGCTGGATCATGTAACCATTGACATAAAGAACAGAAAATTCCGTTCTTATAAAAAATGGTCTTAATAGCGGGTTGGTCTTAATTCCGGGGTGGTCTTAAGTAGAGATTCTACTGTATAAAATTCCATTTGGTCTGATTTAAATATTAATTATAGTATGATGTGCATAATTCAACTATCATATAAGAAATGAATTCTTTACACATATAAATGTGCCGAAAGCAAAATTAAACCACAGTGACGCAAAACATTTACTTTCTCACCTTATTTCATATAATAACCCAATAACAGTTGTTAACACCGTCATGCCAAAGAGCATTCAAACAGAAAATAACAACAAATTTTGATTTATTACAGGTAGGTGTTGAGTTTAACATCAGTGGTCTCAATAGTGGGTTTAAAAAAAGATTAAAATAAGGAATTTGGGACTGAATCTGGTGGTTTTAAAAGTGGATAAGCAGGGTGGTCTTAATTCTGAATCATGTAACCATTGACATAAAGAACAGAAAATACCGTTCTTTTATTAAATGGTCTAAATAGCGGGATGGTCTTAATTCCGGGATGGTCTTAAGAACAGAGAAACTACTGTATGAAATATAATTTGCTTCGGATAGCCGGGCAGTTTGAACAAGGACAATATAAATATAAAAATATTCTAGAGAGTTGCCTGCTTTCATCAAACATTGTTCTATTTGATTCATCGTTATATAATTTAATATATGGGCATGGTGAATGCTCTATTCAATCATGAACAACCGCGTAATGCTCAGCTTTGATGTATCTAATTGACGTCGTCTCCCTTTAACGGACACCCCTATACCCGCGGACATCCAGTCAGACCCCCTAACCATCCCACCATATGCGGTTCTGCGGAATTGAGTCTGGTCCCCACAGGGGCCAGCCGGAATTGGCCAGATATGAGCTGTAAAGTACGACACGCCTATACCCGCGGACACCCGGACACACAATGCACTACACATAATTATATTCTTCAATCTGCTGTCGGATTTTTTTTTCATCTTATGTGGCCTTGATTTCTGTTTTTCTGGTTAGCCGTAATAGCCGGAGATCATTTGACATTACATTATGGAATTAGCCAATGGTCTATTGCACAGGTTTTACTGTATCATCTATGGCCAGCCTGTATAGCCGGAACCGGATACGGCTAGCCGAAGTATGCTTTATGCCGTATGCTTTATGAAAAGTTGAAAAGCAATGACAGCCATCAAGCCCGTAGAATAAGTAAACAACCCAGCGTTTCTGAGCCAGCTTCCAAGTTTTCCATTTTCCTAGCTGCTTTATGAATGTTTTCACATCTGTCAACACTTATTTTTTCTCTGTTACAATCCTCAAATAAGTTTTCTTTCTTTTAAAAAGGTGTATGACTAACAAATCCAAATGATATCCCTCTGAATCAAACACAATTATTTTCCTCCTGTGAAATACACAACTTCAAAAAATGGCTGCCGCTTACATTTAACAAAGACAGGTCTAAAATAAAATAGAGTGAAATAATCCCTAAAGAAAGCCAAACGCGGCAAAATTGAAAATGTTGCAGGCTCGGTTTGATTGAGCCTGTTCATGGACGGTACTGTCAAGTGCAAACTACCGTCCACGCCCCCCTAGCACCGGCTTAAGCAAAATTCAACATTTAACATAAACTGGTAAAATTTAGAATTTTGAAACATCCGCAGATGTGTTCATACGGCGGTTATCATGGAACCTTCAATGTGACACGTTAGTGCCATTCCATGAAAAGCGGCATATGGTCACCAAGTAAAAAAATGCGTGTGCCCTAAACGAGAAATCAATGGGCGGAACTAAATAAAATGGAAATTTGAAAGGGGATCTGAGGTTATGAAGCCTGAATATCACAGATATAACGTCCAAAGACAAAATTAAAAAGCAGGCCTCACTTCAACAGTATTCAAGTGAGGAATACTGGAACCACCCAACAAGAAAGATGCCGAATAGATAGAACTAAAATACCACAAGCGTGCTGAACGATCTTTAAGGATCGGAAATATAACATCCCTGACTTTTTACAGCCTCCACACGGCACAAACAACGCTGATGTGGCGATAAAAAAGAGTGAAATAAGAATCCCTAAAGAAAGCCCAACGCGGCAAAATTGATAAATTTCGCAGTAAGTAACAGAAATATGGATGGATGGTTGGACTTTTTCTCCTACAAGAATTGTTTGTTTTTATAATTAAAACAAGCGATCATTCATATTTTTTTAATAAAATGAATAATATCACCGTCATTTAACGTTGATTGTCGAACTTATTTTTTAAGCTCAAGACTTTTTGTATTTAATGAGAAATTCCGACTAAATGGGGCTCTCAATGGGGAAAACAAATTTTGATATTAACATTAATATTGTGGAAATTTCGTTTTAACTTGTTTTTAAGCATAAAATAAAAAGAAAATTTGTTTGTTTGTTGTGTAAGATGTAATTTTATTTCATCTCGTGAACTTTAAAACAGTATTCTCACTCGTGACTACGCCACTCGTGAGAATACTGTTTTTAAAGCCCACTCGATGAAATAAAATGTCATCTTACACGCAAACAAACAAATATCCTAGAGAATCTAATTTATTCGTAAATGAATTCGAAATCGATATAATAAATAAATAAATATCGCATCTTGATTCAAGACTTGTAAGGGTATGATTACATTGTAGAATTCACATGCTGATGAAAATGAGAATAAAAGTAATCGTAAAAAGTCCGTTAAAATGGGCGAGGCTTATTTTTGATATCAGGTTATATGATATCTGATATAAAAAAAAGTATTATCGGGCAGTTACCATAGCAGTTGCATGATAAATAACAAAGTCTGTTCATTGCGTTGACAACCATATAGCAAATTCTGTTAACTGAGTTGACAGCCATAAATAGAGGATATTGAATGAGTGTAAGTTCAACACTGAATTTATTGCACGAGTTGAATAAAATTATATTATGCGAGCCTCTGGCGAGCATAATATAGAGAATATTTGTTTGTTTTGCATGTAAGATTGAAATATATTTCACTGAGTGAAAACCAGATGCAAAATTTTCACGAGTGGCGTAGCCACGAGTAAAAATATAATAGCTGGTGTTCACGAATGAAATATATTTCAATCTTATATGTTAAACAAATAAATTTTCTTTTTATTTCATGCTTTTTAAGGGATTTTAAGTAGATCTATTTGTTACTGATTTTTCCGCGTTACGTCGCGCATTCTCCTTTATGACGTCATCAATCATGACGTCACATCATTGATCAGTTTCGAAATATAGTTCTTAACTTTCTCTTATTTTGTTACATTTTTAATATGATGTATAATGACACCGACTTTCTTTTCCTAAAGAAGCAACATTTACGTATGACGGCATTTATTTTTGTCTGTTATTACATTTAGTTATGATATTCTTTTCATCCGCATAGTCCGGCTACATAGAAAATTGTATTTTATAAATTTCACTAGTGGTTTATCAGAATATATACAGTAAACTTCACATATAGCGAACACGGTTATAGCGAACTTCCGGTTATAAGGAACAAAATATTTTGGCCCGAATTTTGCCCTTCTTTATTTAATGTAAAAAATACGGTTACAGCGAACACGGTTATAAGGAATTATCGCTTATAAGGAACTCATTTTTTAGTCCCAATGCCATAAAAAGTACAGAAAATTGCACTTTTATAACGAACTCCAAAATATCGGCTATCTGTAAACAAATCATTCATTTTCTACTTTCATTTTCATCGGCACAGATTAAAACTTGGCCGAATGTAGCGGATATATTAGGAACAAATAATGACGATGACAGTCAATCTTTCGAAGACGAGATATATTTAGATGATCTGCCGATTGTGTCAAAAAATTAAGCTATAATTAATTGTTTGCACAAGATTAGGTCATACTTCGAGTCTAATGCACATGTTGAAGAAACAGTATTTAAAAGTTAATTGGATATTGAATTTAACCCGAAGAGTTGTAAACATTCCCAAACTTAAATTAGCGACTTCTTCAAAGCAAAGTGATTTTTGTGCATGTTACTGTATCGTTAATAAATAACAATATTGCATATATGGTATATATCATATAATTATCTTATAGATATATTTATACATAAAACTTATATTAAAAAGAAACAACATTGCAATTACTCCTCTTTTTCTTAATTGAATCAATATAAGGGAGACAACAATGACGAACCCAATAGTTATTTCTCTTAATAAAATGCTCTTCTAAATGGAGGACGATGGTAAACAATTAGTTCGTTATATGTAAAACTGTTCGCTATAAAAACTTCTGATACAAGGAACTTATTCGCTATATGCTTATAGGGAACTCCGGATATAAGGAACAGATTTTGAATGTCCCAATGAGTTCGTTATAAGCGGAGTTTACTGTAATCATCTCTTAAATTACAGTAAAACACTGGAAAGCATGAAATAAATTATTTTATTCAACGAGTTCAATAAATTCAGTGATGAACTTACACGAATTTAATATTCTATTTATCACGTAGAACAAGAGCCATGTCAACATGGCCATCCCCCGCCGAATGTGTTTGCTCATTGGAAGAATGTATATGTAGTAGAGCAGAATAATTCAATTTTAAGAGGTCTTTTGGTAATGAAAACTGATGGCAATAGATTACAGATTTGAAACCTATGTGAATACTGATAGCTGAAAATAACAAAGGGCAATAACTGAAAAATAATGCAGGGTAGGTTATCATTCTTGTGTGCTGCACCCCTCCTCAGTAAAATCTATCCACCTATGAAGTTTCAAGTTGATACCCCAAATACTTTTTGAGAAAAAATTGAATTGAAAAATTAAGTATGAAAAATAACAAAGGGCAATAACTCAAAAATTATGAAAGGTAGAGTTATCATTATTGTGCACTGCAAACCTCCTGAGTTAGATCTATGCACCTATGAAGTTTCATGTTGATATCTCAAAGGCCTTTTGAGTTATGCTCTGGACAAAAACTAATTTTGAAAAATAACAAAGGGCAATAACTAAACAATTATGCAGGGTAGAGTTATCATTCTTGTGCACTGCACTTCTCCTCAATGAGATCCATCCAGCTATGAAGTTTCAAGTTGATACCTCAAATACTTTTTGAGATAAGCTCCGGACAAAATAATATGAAAAAGAACAAAGGGCAATAACTAAAAAATTGTATAGGGAAGAGTTATCATTCTTGTGCACAGCATTCCTCCTTAATAAGATCTGTCCACCTATGACATTTCATGTTGACATCTCAAACACTTAGTTATGCTCCACTCGGGTGAAAATTAGGTATGAAAAATAACAAAGGGCAATAACTCAAAAACTATGAAAGGTAGAGTTACCATTCTTGTGCACTGCACACCTCCTGAGTGAGATCTATGCACCTATTAAGTTTCATGTTGACATCTCGAAGGCATTTTGAGTTATGCTCTGGACAAAAATTAATTTTGAAAAATAACAAAGGCAATAACTCAAAAATTATGCAGGGTAGAGTTATCATTCTTGTGCACTGCACATCTCCTAAATGAGATCCATCCACCTATGAAGTTTCAAGTTGATACCTCAAATACTTTTTGAGATAAGCTCCGGACAAAATAGTATGAAAAAGAACAAAGGGCAATAACTCAAAAAATTGTATATGGAAGAGTTATCATTCTTGCGCACAGCATTCCTCATCCACCTATGACATTTCATGTTGATAT
>NW_026855778.1:0-47356 GCF_026571515.1 Ruditapes philippinarum
TAAAAAAACCCAAAAGGCTAGAGTTTAGATACTTAGCATGAAATATCTTCTAGTGAGTGTCTACCAAGTTTGTTCAAATAAAAGCCCTGGGGTCAAAATCTTAGACAGTATCATAATAATTGACATAGAGTCATACAATTGACAAAACAGTGGAGTGTGGGAAAACAGTGTGGGGACACCTGTGTCCTATATGAACACATCGATAGTTTTCTTTAATTTTCTGTTTAATTTTAGAAATAGTTAGAAAAGTTGAGTTTTGCCCCTGTCTGGCAGTGGCTCTTGTTGAGTTATTGCCCTTTCTTAATTTTCTTACTTAAAAATATTGTCCAGAGCATAACTTTGTCAATATATGCCTATCTGCTATACTGTTGACGAAACAAGATATCCGACTACTGGAGAGTTCTAGTCTATTCAGAATATTTTTGGGAAAAAAATCAGGACAATCATTGGATTTCATCACATCCAGAAAATCAACTTATCAAAGTGTGTCGCGTAGAAGTTATACAATATATTGGGAAACTGTATGTATGGTTTTATCATGACGCGGCTCAATTACTTTTATTACTATTTATGTTGTAGGAGATACAAAGACTCAAGGTAGAAGATTCGCCTCAACAAAAACAGTCAGCATATGAAAAGGCTAAGTCAGGTATGTTATAAAGAATATGAAAAGGCTAAATCAGGTATGTTATTTAGAATATGAAAAGGCTAAATCAGGTATGTTATATAGAATAAAAAAGACTTAATCAGGTATGTTCTATAGCAGATGATTTATGAAAAGGCTAAATCAGGTATGTTATATAGACTATGAAAATGCTAAATCGGATGTATCGTTAAGAATATAAAAAGGTTAAATCAAGTATGTTATAAAGAATATGAAATAGGCTAAATCAGGTATGTTGTATAGACTATAAAAAGGCTAAATCAGGTATGTTATATGAAATATGAAAAGGCTAAATCATGTCTGTTCTTCTATAGAATATAAAAAGGCTTAATCAGGTATGTTCTATAGAATCTGTAAAGGCTAAATCAGGAATGTTATATAGACTTTTGAAAGGCTAAATCAGGTATGTATAGAATTGGAAAAGGCTAAATCAGGTATGTTATATAGAATATGAAAAGGCTTAATCAGGTATGTTCTATAGAATCTGTAAAGGCTAAATCAGGAATGCTATATAGTATATGAAAAGGCTAAATCAGGTATGTTATATAGAATTTGAGAGGCTAAATCAGGTATGTTATATAGAATATGAAAAGGCTAAATCAGGTATGATATATAGTATATGAAAAGGCTAAATCTGGAATGTTATATAGAATATGAAAAGGCTAAATCAGGTATGATATATAGTATATGAAAAGGCTAAATCTGGTATGTCATATAGAATATGAAAAGCCTAAATCAGGTATGATATATAGTATATGAAAAGGCTTAATCTGGTATGTTATATAGAATATGAAAAGGCTAAATCAGGTATGTTATATAGTATATGAAAAGGCTAAATCAGGTATGTTATATAGAATATGAAAAGGCTAAATCAGGTATGTCATTTAGAATTTGAAAAGGCTAAATCAGGAATCCCCTCAAATTGTCCCCAATGGATACAAGATCATTATCTTTACATAAATATATAGAATGAACAACAGAACAATTTAGTTATGAAATAATGTTTAATGTCCTGCAAGCTACTTGGTTATAGCTGTCTGAACATGAAATAAACCAACAGATATATGTACAAATAAACCCTCATTTGCAAAAAAAAAACATACTTTAATTTATATCGCTTCATAAATTACATGTAAATAACTTCAGGCAAAGTACATGGCAATTTGATAGAAAAGATGGAACACGTGCATCTTATATCAGATTCCTTAACAAAACTTATAATAACAATCTTAATCTTCTTCATCTGACATGTTGACATTCGGTTAACCAAGCGCTGAATGAATTTGCAACGCTATTCCGAAAAATCACGTGCTGGTATAGCTCCCTCATGTGATCTGACAGGAATAAAAACAGGAGTAATATTTTTTAACCGAAGGAAAAATCTGGTTATTAGATTGAGGTATGTCAGCGGGCGGGCGGGCATAAATAATTTCTTCTGTGCGCAACTCCTACATTTCTCAACGGATTTTGACCAAACTTTCACAGAAGCTTTGTCTTCAAGTGCCCTGGTGCATATTGTCAGGGTTTTGTGATTGGATAATATGTGACCTAATTTTGGCCCTTTGTTTTTTCCCTTATATAGAATATATAGTGAACAATTTCTTCTGTGCGCAACTTCTCCTAAATTTCTCAAAGGATTTTGTTAAAACTTTCACAGAAGCTTTGTCATCAAGTGTCCTGATGCATCCTTTTGTGGTTTTGTGATTGGATAATTTTTGACCTAATTATGGCCCTTTGTTTTTTTTCCTTATACAGAATATTTAGTGAACAATTTCTTCTGTGCGCAACTCCTCCTACATTTCTCAAGGGATTTTGTTAAAACTTTCACAGAAGCTTTGTCATCTAGTGCCCTGATGCATATTGTTGGTTTTTGTGATTGGATAATTTTTGACCTAATTATGACCCTTTGCTTTTTTCCCTTATATAGAGTATATAGTGAACAATTTCTTCTGTTGCCCAACAGCTCTACATTTCTCAAAGGGTTGTGTTCATATTTTCACAGATTAGCTTTATCTTCAAGTGCCCTGATGTGTATTGTCAGGGTTTTATGATTGGATAAGTTTTTACCTTTTACCTTATTATGGCCCTTTGTTTTTCCTTAAAATTAAATTATTAGTGTAATATATCCTATTAATCACAACAAACTTTATTTAGTTATAAAACAGAAACTATCTAGGTTGTTGCATGCCTGCCAGCTCATCCGCCTGCTTTTGGGTCCTGTTAAGTCAAGGTCAAGGTCATTGTTGTTAAAAATAGAAAATCTATTTCCAGTCAGGCCACTATTACTAAAAAAAGAAAATAGGTTTTAATATCAGTAACTACTTTGGAATAAGATAATTTTATGAAATTTGGTGTAAAGTAAGTTTTTATAAAGACCTTACTTGGGATGGCTTTTTGCTCCCCCGGGGTCAAGGTTACAGTTATTGAAAATAAAAAATTCATTATTCATGATTTACATTGCACATAGTTACATTGTTTATTGCTTGTATTTGTATTTCAGCTACAACATATTTATCTACAATGGTGATAATTGAAAACCTGGTTTCTTGGCATAACCATGTTTCTTGTCTTCTAATGCACTTTGTTTAAAGGAAGAAAAATTTATTTTTGTATAGAATATTGAAGGCTTAATCAGTTGTATATCAGTGACTACTTGTTGACTAAATTCAGTCAGTTGCTGACTTACTAATTTGTCTTTATAATTTAAGGAGGCCCTCAGTGCTGTGTTCTATTTCTTTTATATATTTCTGTATTATTTACTTGTTAATTTTCCTTAACAATTGGATGTCATATTATCATTTAAATTACAGAATGGCGGAAAAAGCTTATAGAACAGTATCACAAAACCCTGCTGCAAGTTCCTACAACACCTTTACAACCAAAAAGTGAAAAATGCAGTTTTAAAGACATTTATATTAGACCAACAATAACCAAGGACATAAAAAGAGAAAAAGGTGAGACAGAGGAGGTGGAGGTTAAAACAATGTCCGAAATCTTCACAAAGGACGGTGTCCCCCAAAAATACGTATATGTTCTAGGAGATGCAGGGTCAGGAAAAACTAGTTTTTGTAAATATCTGGTTAACTGCTGGTGTTTAGCACATAGTGAGGAACATGGAGCTGGCAATGAAAACGAAGATGGCAATGGTAAACCTGAATGTGACAGTGAAAAACATGCAGGTGATGGTGAAGAACATGAAACTGACAATGAAAATAAGGGTGGCAGTAGCAAACCTGAAGGTGACGGTGAAAAACATGCAGGTGACGGTGAAAAACATGGAGGTGTCAATGAAAATGAAGGCGGTAGTAGTAAACCTGGAGGTGACAGTGAAAAACATGGATGTGATGGTGAAAAACATGGAGGTGTCAATGAAAATGAAGGTGGCAGTAGTAAACCTGAAGGTGACAGTGATAACCATGAAGGTGATGATGAAAATATGGAGGGGTCAATGAAAATGAAGATGGCAGTTGTAAACCTGAAGGTGACAGTGAAATACATGAAGATAATGATGAAAAACATGACGCTGGAGTTGTCAATGACAATGAAGTTGGCACTGAGAAACAAGGAGGTGATTTTGAAGAACATGAAAAAAGGGAAGTGACATTGTAAATGAAAAGGTAAAAGGGACACAAAGTGGAGACATTGAAATCAAAGAGAGCAGTAAGACACATCAAAGTGTTTATGAGAAACGAGGAGATGAAAAACATGTCGTGACATTGAAAAAAAATAAAGTGTAGTGATGACTTCGGATAAAATGTTTTTTTATTTAACCCGTCCCCAATGATTATCTGATGGTGACTCAAGGGCCCAAAATCCGCTCCGATGATATTTTAAAAGATTTAAATTTTTGCAGTGAGGCTATTTTTTAAAATTAAAGAAAAATATTGCGTGATAACTGATGATACTTAAAACTTTAAATTTGTAGTGATGGTTGTAAATAGATTAAATGATTAAATCTGACAGTGAGAACTGATGATTTTTTTAAAGACTTAAAATGCGACTTTAAATGCCCAAAATATGATACAAAATTATGAACAAATTAAAATGGTTACAAAGGAAAAAATTTGTTTTTGGGATTTTACCCCCTTTTGGGATATCAAAATTTTGGGGCACAAATCGAGAAATGTTTAAAAAATTTTAAAGGGAAATGTAAACACACTTTTTGAAGGGGAACCCTCAAAATTTTTTTTATTTAAATTTTTTGGCCCAAAAACATTTTTAAACAAAAACAAGAAAAAAAAAATTTTTTAGGGGGAGAGGGAACAGTCGTGAATTAAAAGGGTTTTGATTATAGATTGAAAGGAAAAGGGAAAAGGACGTCAAAATTAAATTAAAAAACATGTTAATAAAAAAAGCAAGAGTTTTGTAGGAAAAGCTAGAAAAAAAGTTTGAGATTTTTAAAAAGGTAAAATTATGCACACCAATGATAGTCTAGGGTTTGTGGAATGATAAAAATAAGATTCCCATTACCCCGGATTTTTTGAGTTATTCTTCCCCGGGAATAATGAAAACTAAAAGGAAAGATGCTATGAAGGGGCCCAAAAAGGATCTTCCAAAATACTTACCGAAAAAAAATAATTAAAATTAAACCGCATTTCATTTATGAAGTGTCACAGTTGGCTTATGAGACACTATTTAATTGTCCGAAGGATAAATCCTTGACATTTGACATTTGTACGTTTGATGAAGTAGAGATATCAGATGAAGTAAGAGAAAATTGCTTGAAACTTGGAATAATTACAGAAGATGAATGTCCAAGTTTATCTGCATCAGAACCACCAAGCTCATTGTTCTCTTTTATTCACAAATCAATGCAAGAATTTCTGGCTGCAGTGAATATTGGTATCAATTTCAATGCAAAAACTGGTTCATCAGATAGTACAGGAAATGTTGAATTAGCCAAAAAGTTTATTAATGAGGTTTTTCAGAAATGTTTAACAGTAAATGACATATTAGAACAGTCAAATGTCATCATTATGCTATGTGGTCTAGAACCTAAATTAGCAACACATATTTCAAAATACATATATGATACTGTGTCGGAAGACTCTCGTGTTCAGGAATACAGGAGGACAATAAGTGGTGACATTTTTAATATAATTAGTAGGGATCATCGTTGTATTACTGATATTCAAAAGTTTATGTTTGATTCTATGGAAGAATTAAATGCAACATGTAGTATAGGAAGTAATCCTGTATTTTATATAGGAGATTTATTCATTGATAGACGGGGTCAGTATTGTGATATTGTTTGTTCAAGTATTGATCAGAAACACATTGTTCCTGACTATGTTCTGTCTGTTCATGTAGATAAAATAAACTCAAAAACTGGTAAATTTACAAAATATTTACCAATGTTTCATCATCTTGAAAAAATTGAAATAGAATATCAATTTGTATCTCAAAGGTTAAATACACAAAGTGATAGTACACAGAGTAATGAACAGTTGATTAATGAGATTAATGATTGTGTTGCTGAGACATTTAAAGTAAACACTTCAACATTAAAATCTCTGTCTCTTCATGTCTCTTTCTATGAGGAATATTACCCAATGTGTAAAACAGTTGTTAGTTACCTACCTAGTATGATCAGTCTTGTAGCAATAAGTATGAAAGATATAACAATGAGTCATGATGATACTACTACATTTTGTAATTTTCTTGAGAGAACCAGTCATCTTGAACAAATACAGCTTAATTATGTTAGTTGTGAGTGTATGAAGCAGCATGATGTAAATTTATCAAAACATCAACAACTTCAGTACCTTTATTTGTATAATACTGTTAGTGTGATAGATGCTGATACTACAAACCTTGAAATATTTACATTTAGTAACTTGAAAGATAGTAATTGTGTGAAAATATTTGATATTATTAGAAAATCTAACAAATTAAAAGAACTTGTGTTGTATGGAGAATATACCAATATATCTCAATTATATCATACCAACATAACAAAGAGACTAGTTACAGTATTACCATTGTTACACAATCTCAGTAAGCTTGGCTTAGTGTATTATAGGTTAACTGACAATATAATACAGTTGCCTTTAGAGATGAAGAGTTTAAAGAACATTCAGCTTTTTCATGTCAGAATGAGTTTGACAACATGGCAGAAGTTTGTTGATAGTCTTCCTCCTATTCCTCATACTGTAGATGTGTGGAATGTGGAATGTTATATAACAGGAGATGGTGAGCAGTTTAATGATGATAGGTTAACATGGACATATCTAAGAGGACTTAGAGGAGGGAAAGGAAATGATGCTAAACAGTATGTAAAAGACCAGGATCAGTTATTTCATGTTAAGCGTGATTATGATAATTTGTTT
The DNA here is from genome assembly GCF_026571515.1 of Ruditapes philippinarum. Classification (NCBI taxonomy): domain Eukaryota; kingdom Metazoa; phylum Mollusca; class Bivalvia; order Venerida; family Veneridae; genus Ruditapes; species Ruditapes philippinarum. The sequence goes on from NW_026855778.1 coordinate 6,994, forward strand.
GAATTTTCAACAAAAAAGTGATAAATTTAGAATACATGAAGTGTTTAAACTAAATTATTAAAAGGGATGATAATTGTTTTTTTTCATTTTGAACAAAAAGAAAATTATCTGATTTTTTAACATAGTGAGAGAGAATACATGCAGTTAACATAGTGCTTAATTTAAATTATTTCATGATAAAAGACATACAAAAAAAGACTTTTATTATCAGCAAAATAAGGAAAATTAATACTAAAGTTACATATTGATATGTTAAATAATGAATGTTTACAATATGATAAATAACAATCATCAAACATAATTCATTAAATATCAATTTCTGATCATTGTAGTAATATTGAAATTGATGAAAGTAATATTCAAATGTGTATTTCAATAAATAATTGAAAGAAATGCAGTGACATATTATGAAAATTAAGGTAACTGTTTTTCTTAAAGATCAGGGATAGTTTGTGAAAAGTATAATTTGAAAAAGTAATAGGTTCTTTGAATTATAAATACATAAATAGATAAATAGATTAGCAAGTAAATAAATTAATGAATAAGTAAATATAATAAGTAATTTGAATGGAAATATCATAAAACAGATTTTTAATGTACAAGGTCAGAAAAACTAAAGATAAATATTACATTCAAATACCAGTTATATTATATAATATATGATAGGATAAGGGAATGGTATATGTAATTACCAGTTATATGGTATATGTTACAAGTGAATGGTATATAAAAATACCAGTTATATGATATATAGGACAAGGGAATGGTATATATCAATACCAGTTATATGATATATAGGACAAGGGAATGGTATATATCAATACCAGTTATATGATATATAGGACAAGGGAATGGTATATATCAATACCAGTTATATGATATATAGGACAAGGGAATGGTATATAATAATACCAGTTATATGATTTATAGTACAAGTGAATCGTATTTATAGATATCAGTTGTATTTAGGACAATGGAACGGTATATATAAATACCAGTTATATGATATAGAGGACAAGTGTTTGGTATATAAAAATACCATATATGTATATTATATGTTAAATATGCAAAGGAAATGGTATATATCAATACCAGTTATAAGATGTAAAGGAAAATGGAATGGTATAAATAAATACCAGTTATATGTTATATAAAGCAAAGGAATGTTATATGTAAATTCCTGTTATACAATATTTAGACAATGGAATTATTTATATCAACACCAGTTATATGATATATAGGACAAGTAAATTGTTTCATTGTGATGAGGACCATTTACATGTTATATTTTAGACATTCCTTCTTTGATTGTTTTATATTGTAAAGATTGTAAAAATTTACAAATTATAATAATGCACAACGATTCATGTGTACAAGTTAATACTGTTATAAATATTACTCAAATTGTATAGTAAAAGGGACTCCACTGAGGATTTTATTATATTAATTGTTTTGACGGGAGTTATGTTGTTGATGTGTCATACTATTTAATGAAGAGTTATTACTTTTCATGTAAAGAAAATTGTATGCAAAATTTCAGATTATTTGCTCACTTAGTTTTTCCAAAATACTAGTAATCATTTTACCTCGGCTATTCAATGAATAGCTAATGCTATAATAGTACTTACCGCATTGGCATCAAACTTAGGTTACTTTTATTTCCATTTTTGAAGTTAGATCATTCAGCATTATCCATCACTGTGGATAGTCAAGCACAATGTCCTGTCGACAGTGTTTAAATGTTTATAGCTAAAGTCCTTCTGAAAATTACACTTCATTAATATCGATTTTCAATTTTATTTCGAGTATATTTCTTTAGTATCATTTTTTCCCTTATTGAATATCCCAATTAATCTGTTTTGGCTTTTCTATTTTTATTCTTTATTGTTTGGCTTTTGGACCTCAGTTGAGCTCCTTTAAGTGAACTATTTGTTGTTTATGTTAGAATGATAATTTTAAACACTAGGCAAGTATAGATATACCTTGCTGTAAATTTAGATGTACTAGTATATACTGTAACTACATAGACAGTATAACATAATTTTTAATCAAAACATGTTATACACCATAGATGTAAATATGAATTTTAGCTCGCCTCACCTGTCACAAAGTGACATAGTGAGCTATTGTGATCGCTTTTTGTCCGGCGTCCGTCCGGCGTAAATTTTTACTTTAAACGACATCTCCTCATAAACCGCTAAGCCAGTTTCATTAAAACTTCACAAGAATGTTCCTTTGGTAGTCAACTTTAAAAATTCTTCAAAAAATTTAATTCCATACAGAACTCTGGTTGCCATGGCAACCGAAAGAAAAAACATAAAAATTTTCTTATAGAAAAACTGAAAGAGCTAGAGCTTAAATATTTGGCATGAAACATTGTCTAGTCAGTGTCTACCAAGTTTGTTCAAATAAATTCCCAGGGGTCAAAAATAGGGGGGGGGGTCATTGATTTTCCTTATACATACCAGTTCTCAGCTGCCCCTTGGGGATATATACCAGTTCTTAGCTGTCCCTTATGGATATATACCAGTTCTCAGCTGCCCCTTTGGGATATATACCAGTTTTCAGCTGCCCCTTGGGGATATATACCAGTTTTCGCTGCCCCTTGTGGATATATACCAATTCTCAGCTGTCCCTCAGGGATATATACCAGTGCTCAGCTGCCCCTTGGGGATATATACTAGTTCTCAGCTGTCCCTTAGAGATATATAAACGTTCACAGGTGCCCCACGGGGATACAAACAAGTTCTCAGCTACCCCTCGGATAAGTTCTCGGCATGGATATATACCTGTTCTTGACTGCCACTTGGGAGATATATATAAATTCTCGACTACCTCCAGTGGGGGGATGTATTCCAGTTTTTATCATAAGTCAGTTCTCAGTTGCCCCCCAGGAATATAATAAGTCTCAGCTATACCTGAGGGATATATACCAGCTCTCGGATGCCAATATGCTCTCTCACACAGACAGCCATGTTTTATAAGTTTATATACTATCAGATGTTTATGTTCATAGATAATTTCTGTAACGGTTGAATTAGAATTTTTTAATTATACAATTTGTCAAATTTTAGTACTAAGATATGGTCACATTATAGGCATGAGTTATATTTCTGCTGATGTCAGCATAATAATGATATGTTAGTTTACATGTATTGTAAAACATATGTTACATGAAATTACTCAAAAGTTATGTTGTAATCTTGTGTCTAAAAATGCATCCTGGGTAACCAATGCATAACTCGTTGTGTAAACATTTCATTCGTGATGAATGTAGTTGAGCCAAATCAGTACCCCTGTGTTCGGACGACGCTAAAATAAAGATTTAATGCTTTTAAACAGTAATGATATAACAACACCTTATTAACGGTATATTAGATAGCTCACCTGTCACAAATAACATGGTGAGCTTTTGTGGTCGCTTTTCGTCCGGCGTGTTCTTTTAAGAGCCCAAAAATCTAGAGCTTAGATATTTAGCTTGAAAATCTTGTAATGGGTTTCTACCAAGTTTGTTCAAATAAAAGGCTTGGAGCCCTGTCGGGGGTTGGGGGTCTTTGATTTTCCTTATATGTGTATAGGAAAATCTAAAGAAAATCTTCTTTAAAAAAATCCACAGAGCTAGAGCTTAGATATTTAGCATGAAACATTTTTAGTAAGTGGCTATTATGTTTCTTTTAATAAAAGCCTTGGGGTCAAAATTGGCCCCGCATGGTATAAAAACTTATGTTTTGACACATGCACTATTTCAGATACAAATATGAACTTTGTGATATCAGTTAAAGATTTCAGTTTAAAATTTTTTTTATTTGCTTTTGTTTATAGTTTACAATATTACTTGTTCCTTGTCATAGAGAGTTTCTGTATACAGTTGTGGACAGGTGAGCGATTTCAGGGCCATCATGGCCCTCTTGTTTATGCTTGCTGATGTTATTATATACCAATATTAAGATATTATGTTAAATATCAACATATGTTACATGTCTTTTTGTTTACATGAAATTCTGATTAATGTATCTAGTACATATGTAAACATATTATTACATGTTAATAAATGTTTATTGTATAATTACAAGCTACTGCAATGCTTTTATGAAAAAAAGATTACATTATTTTATAACAAGAAATGTTATGTGACATGTAACTATACATACATTTTAAACCGTTATACCTGTGTGTTTTAAAGGCCCATTAAGACTGAAAAAATGCAATCACTTTTATTTTTAAACACTTTCATTTTTTGTGCTGAAATTTTCTAACTGGCCATATATCTGAGCCATCTTTAGTTTCTTTTGCAATTTAGCAACAAGTACAGTTATGATGAGTTAGTATTTTATATGAATGTGCAATAACCATTTTGTTTACAATTTGCTTCACTAATCATATTTTCTTTTCAAACTTATGTTTGTCATGTGAAAAGAATATCACATGCTGTAAATCTATTACAGAACTACAACATTATTAAACACATATTAGCCCTTTTTACAAAAAAATGAAAATCTATATTTTTGAGGTGTAATATGCCTTTAAACTTTAAATGTATATGTAAATTCATATAGTACATATAATTACAATTGGAGATGTTATGAATTGTTATGAATTGTTTACTAGATATATGAATGTTTATATTGATTTCATGCTTATATTTGTTATGTCTTATGAATATATGCATCAAACATGTTTGTTTGTGACTTGGAATATAGATTATAGCATTCAAGTATATTGTAAACCTTTATTTACATGTACATGATGAACAAATCTATATTGGTCATGTTTATGCTTAAAAAATCTGTATGAAGTTAGGATAAGTTAATGCTACAATATGTTATGTCAATTGTACATATTTATATATAACATGAACTATTAACTTGAAATGTACATTGGAAAGTATCTAGACAAGTAGACATAATTCTGTTTGTATAAATATAAACTTGTCTGAGAGCACTTATCAATCTTGAAACTTGCACAATTATATTCTCTTTATTTATTTTAACTTTGCTTGTTTATTAGAATAAGTTGGTTCAATGAAGAATATGAAGTTAATAAATGATAAAATATTTCGTTTTATGCGTCATAAGCAATGTGATGGAAACAAGAAAATTTAACAGTTCTATTCAGTTTTATATTAATTATAACTTTGTTAAAGTGTTTCTTGATTTTTTGTTCTATTATTGGATTATTGATAAAGCTATGGAGAACTATATGGAGTTTAAATAGTTTAATAGCAATACACATTTATTTCAGCCATTGATTGACAAAGATTTTTTTCTTGTGTCATGTCCAACAATATGTATTTTTTAACTTGTAGACTTTTAAAATTTCCTCCCTGTATTTAGAACGAATAGATACAACAAGAAAATAACATCGTAATGTTTAATATGCGCAAAAATGGTATGGACGTAAATTGTTATTGATTAAGAACTATCTGAACGACATTTTTCAAATGGTAGCATATAATATTATATCAGTATAGAGAAATGTTAACAATATATAACCATTAGATCTTTTCACAGAAACTTTAAAGGGAGAATTGTTTTTATCCCCCGCCGATGGAATCGGGAGGGGGATATAGTTATGGCGTTGTCCGTCCATCTGTCCGTCCGAATTTCGTTTCCGGAGTAGTTCTCTGCAACTGCTGGCTGGAATTCAACGAAACTTTAGGGGAATCATCAATATCAAGAAGAGATGCGCATATTGTCGGCTTGTTCCGGTCAGACCCTTTAACTCAGAGTTATGGCCCTTGATTAGTTATGTAGTATGCATATGGAGTAAAAATCGTTTCCAGAGTAGTTCTCTGCAACTACTGACTGGAATTCAACAAAACTTTATGGGAACCTTCAATACCAAGAGGAGATGCGCATATCGTCAGCTTTTTCCGGTCAGACACTTTAAGCCAGAGTTATGGCCCTTGATTAATTATGCCATATGCATATGGAGTAAAAATCGTTTCCGCGCTACTTTTCTGTAACTACTGGCTGGAATTCAACGAAACTTTATGGGAATCTTCATTACCAAGAGGAGATGCGCATATCATTGCCTTGTTCCGGTCAGACACTTTAACTCAGAGTTATGGCCCATGATTAGTAATGCAGTATGCATATAGAGAAAAAATCGATACCGCGCTACTTCTCTGCAACTACTGGCTGGAATTCAATGAAACCTTATGGGAACCTTCAATACCAAGAGAAGATGCGCATATCATTGCCTTGTTGGGGTCAGACACTTTAACTCAGAGTTATGGCCCTTGATTAGTTATGCAGTATCCATATAGAAAAATATTCGTTTCCTCATTACTTCTCTGCAACTACTGGCTGGAATTCATTGAAACTTTATTTGAACCTTCAATACGAAGAGGAAATGCGCATATTGTCACCTTGTTCGGGTCAGACTTTTTAACTTAGAGTTATGACCCTTGATAAATTAGGCAGTATACAACCAGAGCAATAATCGTTTCCGTGCTACTTCTCTGTAAGTACTGGCTGGAATTCATTGAAACTTTATGGGATACTAAGAGGAGATGTGCATATATTTATCAGGTTCAAAGAATATTACTGTTTATGCCATGATTATTATATAAAGAAAGCCTTATGTCTTCAGTTGTTGTGTTAATAATGACCAGTACTCGGCGGGGGATATAAATTCAACGAATTTGCTTGTTTCTACTTGTTATGTTATTGATGTAATACAATGGACTTTGAAATTTGTAAAATGTTTTTGTTTGCTTGTTTTGATATAATGAGTGTGTGACTGTTCCATAATAAAAAAAATGTACAGAATTGATCTTTTAATTATATATTTGTTTGCCCGACTCTTACAGAACTAAATAAGGGCATAAAACCTGTTGAAACTTTACTTCCCAATTTTATCTCATTTATAAAGACAAAGCTCTTAGTACATTAATAGCGTCAAGCATAACTCTGTGTACAATATATGCACAGTACTACGAATGAGGCCCTGTCTCGTAAAATAACGTGTGAGACAAAACACAATCATTAGTAATGGAACTGCAATTGGAACAATTTCCGTATAACATGTTAGGAATGGAACTGCAATTGGAACAATTTCCGTATAACATGTTAGGAATGGAACTGCAATTGGAACAGTTTCCATATTACATAACATCAACAAGTCTGTAAAATACATAGCTATATGATATATCCAAAGTGTTAACCAATAATATTTGAAGTTATATATGACGATATACAAATTCTTCCAATTTGAAAATAAGTTGTTACTGCACGGGATATGATCCCAATATCCTCCTTATTGTATATAAAATAAAGCTGTATGTTATTATTTGATCCGGGTGCGTTATATGCTAGATAGAGAAAACAGAATTCCTAGAGTAACCCTCACCAGTCCTGGTGAAATTGCCTACTTTTTCTGTTGGTGATTAGATTAAATTGAAAACTGGTTAAAGAATCTGGACAAAGTGTGATCCCTCGGAAGCATAAATCACAATATAAATACATGGAAATTGCAGACACGGTTTGATTTGGGCTGTATATGGGGGATAATGCAAAAGTGCCCCATAGCGCTTACTTGAACGGCACTTAATTTTCAATACTTAAAAGTGTTGGAATCAATGGTCTCGAAGGTAAAAAACAACAACATTGTAATACTACTGCTGTTGTGTAGTATAATAATCTCCACAAAGTATAAATTTCGGAAGCATGAATCACAACACATTTGAAATAATGAAAAATTTCAACATCTCTCACGCCTCCTGGCACCGGCTTGAGCGGTACTCAGTTTGCAACACTTTAAAGTGTTGGAATCAAGTTATACCAAGTTAGAATCAAGTTATATAATCATCATTATATCATCATTGTTATTATATCTGGAGAAACATGCACTGGCCGCTATATAGACCACTTAAAGATTGGTTTATGGTAGGTCCGGTTAAAGTGTTTATTTCATGATATGACATAAATACCTTGTCACATATATACTATACAATTTAATATTATTAAGAAAGCACTGACATAGATTAGACTGAATAGATTATTTATTACATGCTTTTCGGTGGTTTATAGAAATATATCAGTAATACAAAACTGGTAATTTCAGTGTTTGAAACAGTGAAATTACCACTTTGATAATTTCACTGTTTTGAATTGAAGCCCCTTACGTTGTTTTAGTGAAATACCAGCGTGCACAGTACTGGGTACCAACTTAATGATGTGACGTCACGTTGTATTATTATTTGGCGCGCTTTTCATTCAGTATTAGGTTAAATGTCTTTTTAAAACTTTTCTTTGCATATAATAAAAAGAACCTTGTAAACACCAAAAGTTCATATTTAACTCGTGGCTGCGCCACTCGTGAAATATACCTTTTGGTGCTCACTCGGTGAAATATATTCCGATCTTACACTGAACTAAGCAAATATCCTCTATATATTGTGCATTTGAATTGGGGTTCTAAAGGCGATAAAAACGAATAAATTATACAATTCATGGGAGACTAATACTGTTCTTCTATGTATCAAAATAAGAATGATTTCCCCTAGTTTGTGTACACATAATAATCATTAATTTGGTAATACAATTTGAGGGAGACTAATTGCTTTACAAGGGTAAATTCCCTTTGATCATAAATCAGATAGCAATACATTTTGAAAATAAAGCGGCTATAAATTGATCACATGAATGGGTGTAACATTTTAAAAGGTTACGTTCGTTACCGTAAATACATCTTTGCACTAATTACTATACCTATACCTGTTATAAAGGACAAAGGGACACCTGAGGTCTTCCTCAATCAACAGAGCTGCAAAGTCTCTTTGTGATCTATTAAAAATGGCGTTTTTCTTTTAAGGAAAGGCCTACATCGACTGAACCAGTAATAGGAAATGCAGCTTTCGAAACACAATTTTTAGCATTCTCTTGTTAAAAACAGACATAAACCTTGGCAAGAATTAAACGTTTTTTACCCAAAGATGAGTCTATTATATCTTCAAGTTTTCTGAAACCGACCTCTGATCATTTAACCTGGAATTGCAAATGATATTAAGTTTGCAGATGTAATTATTTTCCTATTCTTTATTCTAAGTTGAAAACTGTTTGTGTTCATTAAAACAAATGCCCTTTTTTGGGGCGCATAAAAAGTCAAAATGATGATGAAGATATCAGAATGACAATGAAGATATCAAAATAATAATGAAGATAAATGTATCAAAATGATAATGTTGATATTAAAATGATAATGAATATATCAGAATCATAATAAAGATCTCAGATTGATAATCAAGATATCAGTATGAAAAGGAAAATATATCAGAATTACAGTTGGGATATTAGAATGACAATAAAGATATCAGAATGATAATGAAGATGTCAGAATGACAATGGAGATATCAGAATGATAATAAAGATATTAGAATGATAAGGGAAATATCAGAAGGATAATGAAGATATCAGATTGACAACATTTGAACATATCAGAATGGCATGATAGCAGAATGACAAGGAAGATATCATAATGACAATAGAGATATCAGAATGATATGGAAAATATCAGAGCGATAACTATGTATCAGATTGATAATACTTATATATGATTATAAAAATATATATAATTTAGTGTGATAACAAAATAATGATACAATTATTGATAATCAGCATAATATAATTCATGTTAAAAATCCTACCTGTAAATGGTATTATCAAAATGTAAAAAATGTTTCTATGCCAAACACTGCATGGTCAAATATGATATAAAGATGTACAGTACGGCGATCCATATTTCGGTAATTTAAATTTTGAAGATCAACACAACCATGATACAAACAACATTAATTTATTTATTAAAGTGAACGGTAATTTGTTTTTTTTATAGTATATATAGGGGATTTTTTTAAATCGTTATTTTTTTTGTTTTGGATAGAATGTCGGGGTCCTGTGGTTTATAACACATTTTTGTCATTACCTAATATAATATAAAGATGTACATTACGGCGATCCGTATTTCGGTAATTTAAATTTTGAAGATCAACGCAACCATGATACAAACAACATTAATCTATTTATTGAAGTGAACGGTAAGGGGTGACCAACACGTACCGTGATAGTCACAAAGTAATTTTGTCAGATTTACTGGTAGAAGAAGACCTAAGGTGCCCCTCCAAGGATGATTAATTGCACGAACGGGCACTCGAGTAGAACCGTCGGCGTTCCGTATGGTAGTTGTAATAAAACTTCCTCAAACGAAAGAAGCCAAGTCAACGGCATTTAACACTCGGCCACGAATATCCCTATGTATGTGGCGTAAAATAGGCGTGTGTTTACAGATTCTTATTTCATTACCAGAAGCAGGTATATAGCATAGAATAAATTACCTAATCTATGGAATCAAAATTGACCATTGCATGGTAGAGCAGAGATGTCTATTTTTTAATTGCTATTGTTATTTATGTCTCTTAGCAATAAAAAGCCTGAAACAACTGATTGATACCATAAATTCATAGATCTATAATGATCTAGCGATTTGACTAGTTTGCTAGTTTAGGGGAAAAAAAACAAATATGTCTCATATCATATCATTAAAATTATTAACTTTATTTTATACCGTCTTGTATGTAACATATACACTGTAATTCAAAACATCATGTTAACGCCATGTATGGTATATACCTTGTATTTTTTTTACCTTTCAGAAAATAAAGTAAACACGAACTGAAAAGAAATCTATAAAAGTTTATTTAAATTGTTACCTTTTCCTCATTAATTAGAAAATTATAATGTCACAGAAAGAAATGTTTACATTCGCCCTATTCCCGTTTTTTTATTGGTGAGTGTAGGACAATATTTAGTGGTGTTACGCCTTATTTATCACGCATGCGCTGTAAAGTTGAAAAAGTACCAGTATGGCGGAGGTTAGCCCGGGATAATATTTTCTTAAAACTTGATGAGATTCAGGTAAGTATCTTTTAAATGTTGTAGCCTTTATGTAACATATTTTATACTGATACGAAATAATTAGTTTATGAGACAGAAATATGTAATGTGTCAACAAAAAATACAAAAAGTTATCAATTAAAAACGAAAGTGCGAAATAACGTAAAAAAATGGGGAATTCCCACATTAGGCTTATAAATATATTGCAATGTTTTCAAAGGGAAAGACATCTATTTTGCATTTGTAAAGCATGTGTGGGTGTTTTCTGAGTTCATAATTTAGTGAATTCTTTATTAAACTAATTTTATTAGGATATGATTATTTTACAAAAGGTGTTTACGAAAACGAAAGTAGAAATTATAAACCAATTATTAATTATGTTCCTTATGTCAGACCTGAATCTACATCAATCTAACCAATATATAACAATAATCCAACCAGTCTCTAACAATAATCTAACCCATATTTGACAATAGTTTTATCAATTTTTGACCAATCAGACATTGCGAAAAGTGCCATTCAACTGTCGAATTGACTCGAGACGAGGCGGACTGTGATTTATTGTATTAAAACTAGTTGAATTATGATGTTTCTTTGTTTTTCTTTTAATATCATTATAATTTAATTTATACTTATAATTGTGTGGGTCAATAGTTATAATTATAAATATAAAGTTAGATTAATCCACAGTCCGCCTTATGTCGTGTGCACATGATTAATTCATACATACTTTACTTGTAATTAGATCGATGTTTAGATTTTTAAATATCTGTTCAATATGAAAATGCTTATTTATATGACATGTTTAGGATGATAATGTAAATGATAGCTCATACCAATATATATTTATATATAAAAGACTTAAATAACAATATTAAATTTGAAAATATGCATGGTCTGCCGTCTGAACACATTCCGCCCTGTCCCAAAATATGGTCTGCCCCGTCCAAACATACGGTCCGCCCTTGTACGGTCCACCTTGTCCCACTGTCCGCCCTGTTCTACAACCAAACTGGCTTGTCTGGTATAATTTCACTTGGTCTTTGAAATAATTTTCTCTGCTGGTCCGACTGTCATGTAATAATAAAAAGATTTCATGTTCAACTTAGTTTATGACAAAAGAAACAATTTAATGCTTTCCATCAATAATTTATATCAAGAATATAGTCTTATTTAGCAATTAGAATAAATCACAGAATTATTCATTTATAATGTCTATTAGATGGAATGGCTCATATGGAAATGCTTACTTCCGGTGGATTAACCATTAGTTATCGCAACCATTTCAGTTGAGTTGGCGTCATTTCTTTGAATGAGCAAAGCTTAGGAACAAGTCTTCAGACCTTGCTAAAGCTTTCGGAAATATCTTCAAAGGTTGTGAAAACTTTGACTTTCATTGGTCTAGATAACAAATTAACATTTAGTACTGGTTGACCTTATTGCTTCATACCAATAAGAGAAATACCACAGCATGTTTTATAAGTATTCAAGCTAGGTTCAAAATTTAGGGAGAAGTCACTTCTCCCTCCAACTGCTTTAGGGAGAAGTGGGGAGACTTTAGGGAGAAGTGAGGAGATTCATTTATCGATGTTTGTTGTATGTTATCGCAATTATGTTGACTCATTGTACATATCTTATTAAATGAATTGGATTTGTGTTAGTACTGTTACAACAGAATATTCAATTTTAATTTAAAAGTAGTTTGAAACAAGTAATAAGAATGATATCATGTAATGCAACCATTGCATTAAATGAAGATAAAAAAGCCATAGTTGATTCCTATCATGGATCATATCATGGGTGGATTAAAAGTTATTCCCTTCTGATTTACTATTAAAAAGCTTGCGCCGGACATTATATTCATATTCACTTACGTTGTAAAGAAAATGAAAGTAGATAACGAAAGAAACGATCTTTAATTTAACTTCATTTGTAATAAATACAGTGTAATACGCCGTCAATTTTATCAAATTTAACTCGTCGACAAAAAAGGTTATCATAACTTTCATTTAAAATTACCGTTACAGTTATATGTCGAGCGGTCCTCATAATTCTGACAATCATTCGATAGTGAAAATATAATTGACGTTTCATCCGTCCATCATAAATAATTGTTACAGGTATGTTACGGGTATGTTAGCGATTTAATGATTGGTTTAATAATGTCGCCTCGATTAAAACGTGAATTACGATTGGTTTCTCGCACGTATCGGTAATCTCGCCGTGGGCGGAGTCTAATTCGATGCCTTGGTGCGAAAGGGTTGTAACTCATAATTTCACCGAAAATGGTTTTATGGTATTTTTCAATGTAGGAGCAATATACACACATGTTGTAAAAATATTGAACTTGAAAGCTAAAATAAAACTACCAAAAAAGTATATATGTCAAAAGGTTGTAACTCAAACAGACATATTTTGTTGGTGCGAAACGGTTGTAACTTAAGTTACAACCATTTCGCACCAACATTTTGATAATATTTTGAATAAATCCTAGTGCAAAACAGTTGTATCTCAATATCTTATATCATATTCTGTGAAATATTTAGTGGATTATTTCTTTCAAACTAACTGACAAGTTTATAAAACAGTCTCAGCTTCTGATTCCTTGTTATTTACATTATAAATTGGTAAGCTTTCATTCAGACATAATACAAGAATTTGAATAACTTACACATATTTCAAACATAAATAAATTCCAATGCTTGTTAAAGAAACAATATCATAGTACATTGCTTTATTTGACTAACAGTACTGTTGTAGTGATTTTTTTCAACATAAAAATTGTCATTGGTATAATGTTGCATTGTTTGCAAAATAGCAAGTAAAAGTAATGGACTTATTTTGGTTTTACGAAAATGAAATTACCGTAACTCAAAATAAATTTATTATAAATAATTATTGTCATACAATATATTATGATTGTATCATAGTTTGGAGACTTTTGAAAACAAGTCAGAGTTAAATTGCATACCAATACATGCACATTGCTTTAACTCAATGTCAGTCTGGAGCTTGCTTGTTAACTGGTTCATTTTTTCTGGTTTTTACATATTGTGACGACAGGGAAGGAGATAACAGTAGAAAAGTCATATTCAGATGCTTATACATTTGGTACTTTTTTCTTGGATGACTGGGAATGTGTTGTTGTTTTTTTTGCCTAAGATACAAAAGAGAAAGAACATCAAAACAATCGGCAATCTGATTTATACTCTCATACAAATCCGACAGCCTCGTGTTTCGATGCTTTTTTAATTACTAAATATTAAAATAACTTAAAGAAATTATACAATTATTACTCAATTCTTTATTTGGTTTTAAACTTACATGAATTACTTTTATAACTTACATGTATTACTATTGGAATATTTTCATGTTTTGTCAAAGACAAATTGTATAAATTAATATTGTACTACAATTTATTTACGTTACAAGACAATGTCTGACTAGATATGTGGACAAATTTTTCTTTGACAACATATTGTAAACAGTAAGTTTAGATACATATACATATGTATAGACAAAAGTATTACAATATATTCTAAAACGACCCACATTTTTCCCTATTGAACATAGAAAAACCGAAAGTGTGTGTTATTATGCAATAAAATCACTGTTTGACTTTCTATATGTAAACATGTGACGTAATCATTATACACCTGACGTAACCACTAAAGATGTGACGCGCTGACAATAAGTACGGAAACAAATCAGGCACAATTTAGCTAATTACCATGTACGGCAGCATCTATTTGTTGATGTCGTGTTAGAATCGAAATAATATATCCAAATCGGTGATTTTATTGCTTGTCATTCGGATGCTGATCATTATATATAATTCCCTGCATCGGAACTCCAAACAGTGATGTTATTGAGCAATAAAATCACAGTTTGGGATATATTATTTCTTAAATAAAAGGTGTTTATGTGTAGATAATTAAGATAATATCGATGCCTTGGTGCGAAAGGGTTGTAACTCAATATTTTGAAATTATTCAGGAGAGACAAAAAACTTATTTATTCTTTTACATTCTTATAAATTCTTCTATAATTTTGCTTTTTGGCTTTAATTCAATTACTGATATATAATTGATTGGCAAGGTTATTTTATTTTGTCAGCATAAAGAGATAATTGATAAAGTTTCAGTTACAACCCTTTCGCACCAAAAAAATCAAAAATTTCAAGAAATGATTTGGTGCGAAATGGTTGTAACTTAATTTTTGCTTTAAATTCTGATAAATGTAATGGGTCAAATGGAAAGATTTAAGCTTAGTTGTGTAAGTATGTACTAATTTAACATATTGCCTGGATATTTCAGTGAAAAACCTTCAAATTATATGTTTTTAAAATATAATTTCAGTCAAATGACTTTTTTTTAAAGAAATTCACTTTATATATTTTTTTTTTTCTATGTGACACAAAGTTCAGATTGTCAAACCCATCATAAGTACCAAATATGCATTAACATTGTAAGTTTTTGCAAGAATCAAAGGTAAATTTTTCGCAATTCAAAATGTGAACTTACATAATGACAAAACCATCTAAGACACATTTATTTTTGTTAATATAAGCCTTTTGAAAATGAGAATACTCTATTTTCCACCTATTCTATACATAGGCTTTTCTTAATTTGAAAACTTAGATAATTCCTAGGATGTGCTTTTGTGCACAAATTCTATATATTTAAGCATTATCCAGGTGCTGGATCTTCTTTACTGTTAAGCCAAAAGTATGAGAAAGATGATAAATATTATAGATGTTCTAAGCTTCTAAGCTCATGCTATTCTTACAACTCTTCACAGTCCCAAATTTCATTGTTTATAATTATATAAATCAGTCCAGCCTGAATCAGTCAGTAATTAAATGAGAAAAAAATAAGGCCTGCAAATAATACCAATTACAAAATGCAATCCCCTGTGACCCCAATAAAATTCACAGGTGTGCACACAAACGCACATACAGCTGAGGAAGTGATTAATATCTTTATGAATGATTTTAAATAGCAGATAGAATATATCTGATAATTTACTTTTATCTAACAGAAAACAAAGGGTCAATAACATATGACCCGCATTTTTCCCTATTGAACATAGAAGAACCGAAAGTGTGCGTTATTATGCAATAAAATCACTGTTTGACACTCTATATTAAGACTGTACATGTGACGTAGTCATTATACACGCAAAGTAACCACTAAAAATGTGACGTGCTGAAAATGAGTATGAAAACAAATCAGGCGCAATTAAGATAAATATAAGGTACGGCAGAATTAAAATTTTATTTGTTGATGTAGTGTTAGAATCAAAATAATATATATGCAAATCGCTTGGAATCACTTGATAAAAATCACTGTGTTGAATGTGCATCATTATATCACTCGGGCTATGCCCTCGTAATTCCACACATCCGACTCCAAACTGTGATTTTATTGAAAGATAAAATCACAGTTTGTGATATATTATTTCTTAAATAATAGTCCTATGTAACTTGTATGTGACATTATGCCCATCCAGGGGTACATTATGAGTGAATGGGTGAATATCAAAATAAGTTTTCATTTTGCCATAATTCCTTTTTATTTAATAATTAAGTTCACATAAACAATAAATAACACAGAGATCCCAACGAAATTTCTGTAAATATCCATTATAATTTACATGTAACGCTTAGTTTATAAAAAAGAGTGGGGCAATCTTTTTAGATTTTAGGCAGATTTATAATTTTATTTAAAACATTTCCCAATATCATTTGCTGGTCAAACAGCATTTTGTCAGTTAATCTTTGAAATATAAAGTCAATTCAGCTCAACTTAATTATGAAAATATGAGCATAATGCCACTTTACAGTGTTTAAGCTAGACCTACATGTAGCCTGTTTATCTGTGTAATTCAACCATACATCATACTGTTGGCTTGCAGTTTAATGGAAAGTATTTAAGTCTTTTTCTTTTGTCCGATCAGCAGATATTTGTGATACAATATTTATACAATTTGTCTTTGACAAGACATGAAAATATTCCAATAGTAATTCATGTAAGTGATAAAAGTAATTCATGTAAGTTTAAAACCAAATCAAGAATTGAGTAATAATTGTATAATTTCTTTAAGTTTTTTTAACATTTAGTAATTAAAAAAGCATCGAAACACAAGGCTGTCGGATTGTATGAGAGAATAAATCAAGTTGCCGATTGTTTTGATGTTCTTCCTCTTTTGTATCTTAGGCAAAAATGAAAACACATTCCCAGTCATCCAAGAAAAATGTACTAAATGTTTAAGCATCTGAATATGACTTTTCTATATTTATATTAGCCGGTGCTAGGGGGCGTGGATGGTAACTTGCACTTTCCAGTACCGTCCATGAACAGGCTCAATCAAACCGAGCCTGCAACATTTTCAATTTTGTTGTGTTGGACTTTCTTTAGGGATTCTGTTTTTCTCTATTTTCTACTGTCATCTCCTTCCCTGTCTCTTTCCCTGTCGTCACAATATGTACAAGTAAAATGGTTTCCTGCGGGGATCATTTTTTAATGATATAAAGATATTTCATTGAACTATTTCCAACATTGTTTGGGGGGATAAATAAACGTTTGTACCAGGAATAAAGTTGACAATAATCGATCAATATAGAAGAAGGTCTTTGGAAACCGGGGACCGTTGAAGACCTGAGACCGGAGAAGGTCGAACAGAAAACAATTATTACTTTTTTAGAAAATGATTAAATACCATTTTCTGAATAATTCCGAGCAAAAAAAAAATAAAGTAAACACACAAGTTTACGCAGAAAATATCTCTTTTTAGTATGGCAGATGCCACTACAAATATTTTTTTGTAAATTTTCAGTAAAACAATTTATTGTTTGTAAAATTTGAGATAGATATTAAAGAAACATTGATAATTTTCAAACACATCATTCAAGTTTTTCCACCTTAAACGGTAAAATCATTACAGAAAATAAGAAATATCACGTAATAGTTTTTTGTTGTTAATTAGGTGTAATTCGGACTAATTCCATAGAGGTAAATCCGTAACGTACCGGCAAACGGTATAATAGCTATGTTTTCGAAAAGGTCAATTAACCAATCGTGTACGGTTTACAGGTCACATGCTCCTCCATGTACCGAAAACAGGTCACGTGCTCCTCCATGCCTCAAAAGTTAAACGCGTACCAATACCCTGCGGTCTTCAGACCGCAGAGAAAAAAACAGAAAAAATGAACCAGTTAACAAGCAAGCTCCAGACTGACAGTGAGTTAAAGCACTGTGCATTTTTTGGTATGCAATTTAACTCTGACATGTTTTCAAAAGTCTCCAAACTATGATACAATCATAATATATTGTATGACAATTGTTTATAATAAATTTATTTTGAGTTACAGTAATTTCATTTTCGTAAAACCAAAATAGGTCCATTACTTTTTCATGCTATTTTGCAAACATTGCAACATTATACCAATAACATTTTTTATGTTGAGAAAAAATCACTATAATAGTTCTGTTAGTCAAATATAGCAATGTACTATGATATTGTTTCTTTTACAAGCATTGGAATTGATTTATGTTTGAAATATGTGTAAGTTATTCAAATTCTTGTATTATGTCTGAATGAAAGCTTAACAATTATGTAAATAACATGGAATCAGAAGCTGCATGAGACTGTTTATAAACTTGTCAATTAGTTTGAAAGTAATAATCTACTAAATATTTCACAGAATATGATATAAGATATTGAGATACAACTGTTTTGCACTAGGATTTATTCAAAATATTATCAAAATGTTGGTGCGAAACGGTTGTAACTTAAGTTACAACCGTTTCGCACCAACAAAATATGTCTGTTTGAGTTACAACCTTTGGACAAATATACTTTTTTGGTAGTTTAATTTTAGCTTTCAAGTTTAATATTTTTACAACATGTGTGTATATTGCTCCTACATTGAAAAACACCATAAAACCATTTTCGGTGAAATTATGAGTTACAACCCTTTCGCACCAAGGCATCGATATATCCCAAACTGTGTTTTTATCGCTCAATAAAATCACTGTTTGGAGGTCGGATGTGTGGAATTACGAGGGAGTAGCCCGAGTGATATAATGATGCACATTCAATCAACAAACAGTGATTTTATTAAGTGATAAAATCACCAATTTGGATATATTATTTTGATTCTAACACGACATCAACAAATAAAATTTTAATGCTGTACCTTATATATAGCTAAATTGCGCCCGATTTGTTTCCGTACTCATTTTCAGCGCGTCACATTTTTAGTGGTTACTTTGCGTGTATAATGATTACGGCATTTGTCTTAATATAGAATGTCAAACAGTGATTTTATTGCATAATAACTCACACTTTCGATCTTCAATGCTCAATAGGGAAAAATGCGGGAAGTGTTCGAATATTAAGTAAAATATGTTATTGACCCTTTGCATACATGTGAACTCTCCCACTTTAAGCGGGAGACTCCCACTTTCTGCAGCTATATTTTCAAGGATTTTTCTTAAAATAAGGGGTATTTTCAAAAATTAAAGAAATCTCCCTCTTTTTGGTGTTGCAACTTCCTTCTTTGTTTATTGCAAATTCTAAAATCTCCCTCTTTTTGAAGAAAAATGTCCCACTTGATCATCAAAAGAAATTCACATGTATGCCTTTGTTTTCTGTTAGATAAAAGTAAATTATCAGATATATTCTATCTGCTATTTAAAATCATTCTTAAAGATGTTAATCTCTTCCTCAGCTGTATGTGCGTTTGTGTGCACACCTGTGAATTTTATTGGGGTTATATTTTTTGGACCTTATTTTTTTCTCATTTAATTACTGACTGATTACAATGAAATTTGGGACTGTAAAGAGTTGTAAGAATAGCATGAGCTTAGAAGCTTAGAACACCTATTATCATCTTTCTCATACTTTTGGCTTAATAGTAAAGAAGATCCTGGATAATGCTTAAATAATATAATTTGTACACAAAAGCACATCCTGGAAATTATCTAAGTTTTCAAATTAAGAAAAGCCTATGTATAGAATAGATGTAAAATAAAATGAGAGTGTTCTCATTTTCTAAAGGCTTATATTAACATCTTAGATGGTTTTGTCATTTATTAATGTAAGTTTACATTTTGAACTTTGATTCTTGCAAAAACAAACATATTTGGTACTTATGATGGGTTTGACAATCTAATCTGTGTGTCACATGGAAAAAAATATTATATATAAAGTGAATTTCTTTAAAAAAAATTATTTGACCGATATTTTATTTTAAAAACATAAAATTTGAAGGTTTTTCATTGAAATATCCAGGCCATTATGTTAAATTAGTTCATACTAAACACAA
This sequence comes from Ruditapes philippinarum, assembly GCF_026571515.1. NCBI lineage: Eukaryota > Metazoa > Mollusca > Bivalvia > Venerida > Veneridae > Ruditapes > Ruditapes philippinarum. The sequence continues at coordinate 27,220 of NW_026855778.1, forward strand.
CTAAGCTTGGATCTGTTCATTTGACCCATTACATTTATCAGAATTTAAAGCAAAAATTTAGTTACAACCCTTTCGCACCAAATCATTTTTTGAATTTTTTTATTTTTTTGGTGCGAAAGGGTTGTAACTGAAACTTTATCAATTATCTCTTTATGCTGACAAAATAAAATAACCTTTCCAATCAATTATATATCAGTAAATGAATGAAAGCCAAAAACCAAAATTAAAGAAGTATTTATTAGAACGTAAAAGAATAAATAAGTTTTTTGTCTCTCCTGAATAATTTCAAAATATTGAGTTACAACCCTTTCGCACCAAGGCATCGAATTGTTCCTCGAGCGTCTGTTAATTAGACTTTTATGACATGTTGGTAAACAAACGGATTAATGACATTTCGCGTTGATTGAGATGCATGACAGTCCCTTTTTCCGGCGGCGAGGGTAAACAAAGCAAACACACACAACATGTTATTCTTGTTGGTAATTTTCAATAATGGATCAATAAAATCGGGCGACTTCATCTTCGCTTTCATGTAGGATGTCGGCGAAGTCAGACGGAATTCGGCGACTATTTCGCCCGAATCGCCCACTAGCTCGAGCCCTTATTAGTTAATTGAAAGTTGTAAAAATTTCTGTAATATTCATATAATTATGATCAATTAATTTTATCATATAAGCAGGCCTAGGTCATATATATCTCATATACCAAAATGAATTGTATTTTTTTTTATTTTCCTGAATTTTATTTGGTCCAGGGGAAACAGATCCGGTCCAGTATTTGTTCCAAGATTACTGGACTGAAAGTAATGTCAAAAATCTGTTCGGAATGTCTGCCAGTTTGCAACCAGATTCTTAACATAATCTAACCAATATCTGGCAGTTATCTTATCAATTTCTGACCAGTTTTCCAACCAACCAGTTTCTGTCCGTTTATCTTATCAATATCTGAGGAGGCGTCCATGGTCCAGTGGTTAAGGTCGTTGACTTCAAACCACTTGCCCCTCACCGCTGTGGGTTTCGAATCCCGACAGGGACTTTGGATTCTTTCATGTGAGGAAGCTATCAAGCTAGCTTACGGAACGTCGGTGAGTCTTCTCAGGTGCCCGTTCGTGCCTGAAATAATGCACGGAGGGGCACCTGAGATCTTCCTCCACCAGTAAAGCTGGAACATCGCGATATGACCTATACAGTGTCTATGTGACGTAAAAACCCCAAAACAAACAAAACAACATCTGACAATAATCTTACCAGCATCTGATTATAATCTAATCAATTTCTGACCAGTTTCTGCACTTTTCATGATATTTGTATTTCCAAGCAATGCGATTCACGATATGTATTGCATACTTTGATAAAATGTGATGCATATTGCGATTTTTGTGTTGCGATGCAATATGTATCATAATACTCACTTTCAAAGATTTTATCTATATAAAAACAGTGATTTGCCTACTTATATAACAGACTCCGAAAAACTGAAACATGCTTTTTTCTTCCCAAATTAGGCCAAAAAAAATATGTCTGGTTCAGGAAACATTGGTCCAAAAAATCAGGAGGGTAGGGATTTTTTTATTTTTTTTTTTTTTGGTTGGGAGAATGTCTTATTTTCCATATATAGATGTGTTGCTTGCTTAACATACTTAAACAAAGATTGTAATCAATCATTGCAAACACCATTTTGTAATAAACTATCAGCATGTGATATTGTGTTGTTTATTTCTTGTATGTAGTCATTTAACCATAATGTAGCACCTGTATTCATACTAATTTGCTTTCTATTCTGCTTATTATGTACCCGTTCCCTTTGAATCACCCGCTGTACTAATTGCTAACCTGCATCTGACAGGTCTGACAATTAAAAGATCAAGGGTCACATCTGTAACAAGTTAATGATAATGCTGTATTATAAGCTTAGAGCATCTGACATGCACTATTCCGGGGACCAAAATAACACAGCTACTGTATATATAATTAAATTAATATTAAACATATTCAAATGGTCTTCAGGGGGCCCAAGTGTATAGATATATATGTGCAACTGGTACCAACAATTGCAGGGTTCTCACAGAGAAGGAGTCTTGAGACTCCCAAGCACAAAAAAGTAGGAGTTCCAGATCACATTGAATATGTTAAGCCATCTTTGCTGCACTTATATGCAGTTGACAAATATGATGTATAGCAGAGTAAGGGGTTATGGAGTCAGAGTTTGAACAGAGAAAAAGCTTATTCAGGAAAATGGTAATATGTCCCAAATGGAAAACACTGTACCATAAAAGTGATTGAAAAGATTTGAAATATAATTTAAAAAACATACATCATCAGACCTTACACCCCCCTCCCTTAAAAAAGAAAATATTCATTGTATGTTACAAACACATACTGTTCCATCTCAACTATTAATAATAAATTTAATTCCTAAACTATAATTAAGTGTTATTACACACATTTTAACACAACATATCTTCCTTTTGGCTACGATTTTTTTAATTATAAAAAGCGGCATCGCGAAAATATGTGACAATTGAAAATTTGTCTGTTTCCTGCAGAAACATTCACAATTCTACTTGTTGTTGATTTTGATCATATAAGATTAAATATTTTTTGATTATTTTAAGATTGTTACTCATCGGCTATTTCAACAGGCATCGTGAAACAAAATTTTCACATTTGTAATTTTCGTACCCAAAAATTTTCGTACCGAAAATCAAAAAAAAAAAGTTTAGGGTCGGCGGTAAAAAAATAGGGTCGGTCGGGTTCCCTGAACCAGACATATTTTTTATTTTGGCCTTAGCAATTTTAGCGATAATTTTTCCCAAAATCAAGAGGCTAAGGCCTCTTCCCAATTAAGCGAGAAAAATCACTGAAAAAAACTTGGTCATTTGTTCACAGCATAATTACGAATATAATATAAAACTATTACAATAACAAAACAATAAACTCTTCAACTTGTTATTATAACTTGTTTTCAAATTTTTGATTTTTCAATAATTTAAGTAATAGAAAGAGCACCGAAACACGAGGCTATCTGATTTGTACGAGGGGGCGTAGCCCCCGAGTATTAATCAGATTGCCGAGTGTTTTGGTGTTCTTTCTCTTTTGTATCATAGTCAAACATAAAAGCACGTTCCACCCCGACAAAAATGAACCAATGAACGAATATGTCATTTCTGTCGCTTTCCCTTTCTCTGCCGTCACAATATGTAAACCCCAGCAATAATGAGCCAATCAATTAACATGCTCTGGAGTGCGGGTAACGGGTAGCTGATACCTGCACTCCAGTTAACGCACTGTGCATGTATATGTATACGATTTAACCCTGACACATTTTCAACAGAAAGGTCTGCAAACCTTTTTTTTACTTAAAGATTAAAGGTATTTATCATTATATCATAACTATTAGTGTATTGCGATACTTTCACGCTATATAAATGTATCGGGTGGTGAAATATGTATTCCATACCAATATATTGGAATTTATAATTTCAATACAATGCATGCATCAAGTACAGGGCCGTTACACCTCTACTCTGCTTTCAAATTTCTGTATCCCAGCTTTTATTTTTAGCTCATCAGTCACTAAGTTACAAGGTGAACTTTTGTGATCGCTTTTCATCCAGCTGTCTGGCTGTCATCTGTAAACTTTTACTTTAAACGACATCTCCTCATTAACCACTGAGTCATTTTTATCCAAACTTCACAGGAATGTTCCTTTGGCTGTCACCTTTGAAAATTGTTCAAAGAATTTAATTCCAAGCAGAATTTTTTTTTATAAAAATCTTTAAAAAAACCCAAAGAGCTAGAGCTTAGATATTTAGCATAAAACATCCTCTAGTGAGTGTCTACCTAATTTGTTCAAATAATAGCTATGGGGTCAAAATTGGCCCAGCCACAGGGAGTTATTGATTACCTTTTTATGTATACATGTACATGTATAGTAAAAACCTAAAAAAAACATCTTTTAAAAAAAACCAAAAAGCTAAATGTTAAGTATTTAGCATGAAACTTTTTCTAATGGGGATCTACACAGTTTTTGCCTTTTCAAGGCAACATATAGGGGTTACTATTGTGGGCAGTGCCGTTGGCGGCGTCGTTGTCGGCGACAGGGTCCCCTACAGCTTGTCTGGAGCATAACTCAATCACTATAAGTCATATTGACTTCAAACTTGGTATGCATGCTTCTTTCAATAACCGGAAGTGCAATGCACAAGGACCGGTACTCTGCATTTATTAATTTTTGAGTTATTGCCCTTTGTAAATTTTCATACTTTAATTTTGTCCGGGCCATTTCTCTTCAACTATATAAGCTATAGACTTGAAACTTCATAGGATGATAGATCTCATTAAGAAAAAGTGCGGTGCACAAGAACTGGTACTCTGCACTTCCTAATTTTTGAGTTATTTCCCTTTGTTATTTTTCATACTTTATTTTTGTCTGGGCTATTTCTCCTAATGTATATAAGCTATGGACTTGAAACTTCATAGGATGATAGATCTCATTAAGAAGAAGTGCAGTGCACAAGATCCAGTACTCTGCACTTCCTAATTTTTGAGTTATTTCCCTTTGTTATTTTTCATACTTAATACTTGTCCGGGCCATTTCTCCTATTGTATAAAAGCTATGGACTTAAAACTTCATAGGATGATAGATCTCATTAAGAAGAAGTGCAGTGCAAAGAACCGGTACTCTTCATTTCTTATTTTTTGAGTTATTGCCCTTTGTTGATTTTCATACTTTATTTTTGTTCGGGCTCAGCACTTATTTTTTTTTTGAGTTATTGCCCTTTGTTAATTTTCATATTTCATTTTTGTCCTGGCCATTTCTCCTAAACTATATTGTTCACAAGGCGACACATCTGACTCGAGGATTTCTAGTTAAAGTTAAAGCCCTGTGGTTAAATTAAGCCCTGCAACGGGGCTCATTAATTTTCCTTATTAGTGTATAGTAAAAACTTAAAAAATCCACTTTTATAAACCCCAAAGAGCTAGAGCCTGGAGCTTAAATATTTAGCATGAAACATTTTTTAAGTGAGTGCCTAACAATTTTGTTGAAAAGGCCCTTGGGCAAATTTGGCGCTGTCCCGGGGGAGGGGGTCATTGATTTTCTTTATATACACTTATGTTTTTTACACACACACACACACACACACACACACACACACACACACACACACACACACACACACACACACACACACACACACACACACACACACACACACACATTATTTCAGATACATATATTAACTTTGTGATATCAGTTAAAGATTTAGATTTTATATCTGCTTTTGTTTATAGCTTACACTATTACTTGTTTCTTGTCATTGATAGTTTTTATATACAGGTGAGCAATTTTAGGGCCATCATGGCCCTCCTATTGGAACATACTGTCTATATTTAATACCAAAAAAAGTATAACAAAGCTCATATAATGGTCACAATGAATCAAGCATGAATCATACTGATGGCTCAGCGCAATACTGGTCTAAGTGACATTTTTACCAAAAATCACTTTTTTACATATTTTGATAATGTAAGGTCAAATACACACTCTGTGAAAATTTTAGGGTAATTTATGCTTTTTTTGCCTTTTTTATTTACATTTAAAATAAAAGTCTATCTCAGGTAGTTCAATTTTGTCAGTGCAATATAGGTCTAACTTGAGTTGGTCTCTTATTGCGATGTCAAATATATCACTTTTCCTCAAAAATGCTTGAGTTAGACCTTAAGTGTTTCATTTCCAGGTACAGAATAATATGCATATCCCATTGAAATGTGTTATAAAGAATGTGAGAATTCATGAAAACACTAGAAATTATTTGCCTCCGTCAGTTCTTTGTATTAATCGCAAAATATTAGCCAATTGCATATCATGTACAAGTAACTGTAAATGAAAAATCTTGAAAAAAATTATTAATATTTAGTGTCACAATTAAACATTTATATTGTCTTTGAAGTCATTACATCATACTCATCCTGTATTATTTGATAACATAAAGTGCAGTTGAAACTATCATTTTTGTACAATTTAGTAAAAGACAGTGTATGTTTCTCATGCACACATTTAAAATGGAAAATATCACGTGTTAAACTAGTGGATTCATAACCTCTGACCCCCTCTAAAAATTCTTTTTTTTTTAGTTTGACCTTTGTTTAATCATAATATTATGCTGAGATTTCCTAATTCTTAATTTTACACTTTGTTCATTTAAGATGGTGTAAGGGGTAGACTGTACATTGTTTCACTGCCAAATCAAACTTAGCCTGTAACACAATGAACAATTTCAGGTTTGAGGGCGTTCTTGGGTTTTTATTTTTAAATTATGTATCTACTTCTGTATCACTCTCTTTAATCAAGTAAAGTTATTTAAGAAATTATATATCCCAAAACTGTGATTTTATTGCTCATTAACATCACTGTTTGGAGTTCGGATGCGAGGAATTATATACACGAGGGCGTAGCCCGAGTGAATAATGATGCGCATCCGAACGACAAACAGTAATGTTATCAAGCAATAAAATCACCGATTTGGATATATTATTTCGATTCTAACACGACATTAACAAATAAATGCTGCCGTACCTGATATTTAGCTAAATTGCGCCTGATTTGTTTCCGTTCTTATTGTCAGCGCGTCACAATTTTAGTGGTTACGTCATGTGTTTAATGATTACGTCACACGTCTATATATAGAACGTAAAACAGTGATTTTATAGCATAATAACACACACTTTCGGTTCTTTTATGTTCAATAGAGAAAAATGCGCGTTGTGTTAGAAATATAAACTTTACACTATCAACTCAAACAATATAATAACAACATAGTGTCAAGATGTGCAAATCACACTCTTCACAATACTTATATTATTGATACAATATCTTTCTGTCTGATGTGATACATGTGATATGTGCAGAAAAAATCATATATGCACACTTATATAATTATTATTATGACCTTTTCAGTTCTTGTATTCTGATAATTTTTTACATCACACAGCTCCATTGAATTTTCGAGAGTGTAATTGTCAAAAACTCTTTGACTTATGTGGCAGAAACAGCTATAAGTTGATAAAAATGTTTCATTTTAGATCTAAAAGCCATTAATTTTACCTATCAAATTAAATGAAATTAAAAATGTAATGACTATCAACTGCTTTTGGTATAGTATCTGAGTGTCAATGAGAAAATTCAAACATTTATCCATTCTAATTGTTTAGTGCTAATCTAAGGTGTGCACATGGTGCTTCAGGTGTGCGCCTTTTCATATCTAAATGAGTAAGTGGTTGCAAGTGTTTAAAGCACATCTAACTTTACAAAAATGATTCTGAATTATATCATGTGCTAACAATACTTTGTTCTATGAATCCCTGATAGTGGGTTGTACTGCCTTACTTTTTTCTCTAAAAAATGTTTGACAACCTCTTGTTATTTGGTCAAAATTTAGAGGTAAAATGACTTTGATATATAAAATGAATGACTTTTCTTAAGATATGAACAGCTTTCAGCAAAACATGTCTTTTCTTAAGATATGCACAGTTTTCAGCAAAACATGTCATAAAATTTGCACATTACACTTTCAAAATATACTCTAAACAGTTGAGAAAGTAAATACAAAAGTTGTAATAAAAGCATGGTCTAACAGCGGTTTTCATTTTTGAAAATATTTGATATTTATAAATGATTATATCATCAGAAAAGAGGACCACATACATTAAATTCATTAAGATTTAGCACATAACAGTTATATCGGAATCACAGCATTTAAGCACCAATGGTGGTAATGGTGTGCATTGAGAAAATAAAATGTGTCTTCTTTGTACAAATGTGAGTTATACAAAATGTACATTCCCAGTTTGATATCATAATATATACCTGGATCGTCAGTAATCATTGTTCATGACTAACTGTTCATAACACTATATGAATCAAAACTGTTTGCATTTTGTTTTAATAGAATTCAAATTTATTGCACAGATAATCTGCAAAAGACCTTAAGTAAATCTGAATCTCAAACAAATTGAAAAAGAAGAAAGAAGTGTACTTTCATCTAAAGTCAGCTCGCATGATATATTAATAGAATAATATTAAAGGGTTTAGTCTCTGTAAAGTTCTTCTACAGACTTGCAAAATATTTTAAACAATGTTTAAATAAACAAAACAATTTTGTTCAAAATTTAAAATTTCATTTATATCAGAACATTTAACATAAAACAGGTCTAACTCAAATATTTGTACCACTTTTACCAAATTGCAAGAGGGAATTTGAGTCTAACTCAAGTTAGTCTTGTATTGCGCTCAGAATTTCAGCGCAATAAAGGTCTAACTCTAAAATACACAATTTGTAACATTTTAATAAAAAATTATATAAATGGCATTATTTCTTATTATAATTAATGTTAACATAGCAAAAAAATATTTTCTAATATAAGTATTTTTGAATAAAATCAGTTTCTTGTCTCTCCTGAACATTTTCAAAAATAGCAGTTAGACCAGTATTGCGCTGAGCCATCGATACATGTACTTCTCTTAGTTTAAGATCAGCTGGAGATATCGTCTGTTGAAAAGAAATCCCATCATGGTTGAAATTGATTGCATATCATATTTATTCAATATTTTGAACTTTAAATTGCAAGCCAAGACCTTGTTTACTTATTTATATAAAATATAAACATGAATTATTTTGTGTTTTGTTTGTTTAGATATTGATAGAGTATCAGGATGGCACATCAACTTCATTTAGAGAAGGAAAAATACAGACAGTGGGTAAAGGCTGGTTTAGGACTTGGATATTTAAAGGAGGGACTGGTACCATTCTGTAATGACATAGCTGACCAACAACATAAGGATATTTTACAAAACATTCGGTCTACAAAGTCACTACCATCAACTGTGACATGTGGCAGCTGTCAAGTTCAAACTCTCAAGCCAGACCATAAGCCAGTACCTGGGAGTGCTGGAAACAAAGTCTGTCCTCTTGGGCAAGTAAAATGCAGCTGTTGCTTTAAGGGAAAAATTGCTTTGTCGAACAACATATGTGGCGCCATCTATGACTTTATTGTGCAGCATCATGCCTCCACGCCACCTGCACCTAACTGGAAAAACAGCGATGCTCTACAGTGGGTGACAGATCCTTGGAGCATTTGTAAGTGTTTTATAAATGCTCCAGGGTACGAGCAGAAACAATCTGCCTGTGAAACTGATTGCACTGGGCTATTACATCTAATGATAAATAACCAGTATTTTCATAGCCACATTGGATGCAATGTCACAGGAACAAACAACCTTTTTTCAAAGGTAAATCATTTATAAAATATGTTTTACTTATCTTTATCAGCTCTATTGTAATGTTATAATAATTGTATAATTTAGTAAGTAAAAGAGAAAATGTAAATTTTACTATGAAGGTAATGAAGTAATTCACCACTTTAAAGATTCACAACAAATGTATAAAAATCCACCAATCGTTTTTATTTCAAAATTTGTTGTAACAATTCACAAGGCTTGTGGTTAATATTTACTGTAAACATGTACAATTGTAAATTTGTATATAGAACTATTTGTGTACAGGCCTTCTTTCCCCTATCCCATGGGTCCAAATAAAGGCTCCATTCCCAATGCAAACTTTGTCTTTATTTTCCCAATCCCAAAAAATCCATATCCCGACATATATGCTGGCATATTTTTTCCCAAATAATAAATTTCACAACTAAATCTTAGACACAATTTCCTCAAATTTGCAATAAATATATACATGTAAGCAAAAAGGCCTGGTATAATTTATGATTGCATCTTTAATGAAGGTAATTACCTAAACAAGTTTCAACAAAACAATTTTGATTGCTTAACAGTATATATATAATATATATATATAGATATATATATATGCATAGAACAATATTGAACCTGTGTTTTCTATTCAATAGGTACGTCAGTATAGAAATACTGTTTTCCACTCAAGCAGTATGGAATTGGAAGAAAGTGAGGCAAATACATACTTAAATGATATGATAGCAGTTCTACAAGATGGTAAGGAGCTGTTACAACGATCAGATGCCCAGATAGCGGTGAAGAAACTTCAAGATGTAAGTGCAAATAATGTTTTATGTCAGTTTGAAATCTTTATTGAGTCGACTTATAATGATTTAAGAAAACAGTCCACTTAATTCACGACATAATTTTGGGAACAGAATTTGAAGCAATATGATATTGTGGTAAAGTTTGGATTATATCAATAAAAAATTAACTTGAAATATCCGAAAATTGAAAAAGCGTATGAAGGATATTTTTCTTGAGATAATAAAACCTGCAATATGTTTGTATGATAGTATCTCTAATTATCTGTGACCCGCATATATCTTGACCCCTATTAGAACCTCAACATGTCATGCATGTCAAACCCTTAAGTGTGAAATTAATTCAATGATGAACTCAGGTTGCTTTGGCTACCGAAAGAAAAAAACTTTTATAATAATAATAATAATAATAATAAAGACTTTATTTAAAGAGGCAACATAGTTAGGCAAGCCCAGTCTTCCCTATGAGCCTCTATCAAAAATGTACATATATACATTTACAAACAAAGATTTATATAAACAAAGAAAGAAAACTTAATGTATACAAGTTATACAACATAGAAAAGTAGAGTAATTGAAAAATGCAATAAGAAAATGAATACAAACATTTGAAAGTATGAAATTGTACATTTTATGAGACATACATGATGATGTAAATAGGTGATATTAAAACATAGCTAGATTATTTGGTTCCCACCAGAGAACCACCATTTAAGATAATTTGTTTTTAATGTTTGTAAGTTGGAAGAATTTCTTATGTTTAAAGGGAGGGAGTTCCAAAATTTTGAGCCTGAATATGATAGGGATTTTCTGCAGAATTCAATTCTTGGTTTGGGGACTAAAAGAAGTTTTTGTTCATATGATCTTAATGATTTATTTTCTGTATTTGTAAAAAGATTTTTGAAAAATCTTTAAAAGCACCGAAAGAGCTAGGCAAGAAACATCATCTAGTTAGAGTCAAAATAGACCTGCCCCGGGGGGGGGGGGTCATTGATTTTCCTTATTTGTATATAGTAAAAACTTTAAAAAATCTGCTTTAAACAAAAACAATTAGCTAGAGCTTAGATATTATGCACAAAACATCTTCTAGACTGTGAGTACCAAGTTTGTTCAAATAAAAGCCCTAGGGTCAAAATTGGTCCCAGGGGGTCATTATTTTCCCTATATGTATTTAATGAAAACTTAAAAAGTCTTCTTTTAAAAACCAAAATAGCTAGAGCTTAGATATTAAGCATGAAACATCTTCTAGTGGGTGTCATCCAAGTTTGTACAAATAAGAGCTCTAGGGTTAAAATTGGCCCTGCACTGGGGGTCATTGATTTTCCTTTTGTGTGAGTAAAAACTGAAAAAAATCTTCTTTTAAAAACCCAGAGAGCTAGAGTTTAGATTCCAAGCATTAAATATCTTCTAGTGAGTGTGTAACAAGTTTGTGTAAATAAAATCCCTTGGGTCAAAATTGGGGAGGGAGGGGGATCATTTTCATTTCACAATGATCATTGTTCTTCATTATCTGTGTATAGTAAAAACTTAAAAAATCTTCTTTTAAAATCCTTAAAGTGCTAGAGCTTATATATTTATCATGAAACATCTTCTAATGGGTGTCTACCAAAATTGTTCAAATAAAAGCCCTTTGGCTAAAATTGGCCCTACCCCAAAGGCCTATATTCAGGTGATGGATTGCAGGGCCATCATGACCCTCTTGTTGGTTACGCTGAAATAGATAAGAAAACAGTGAGAAAATAGTAATGTCTGAGAATCAGATAAGTTACATAGGTAAGTGTATACTGCCTTAAAAAAGTGGATTTAAGAAAAAAGTATGAGAGTTTAAATAAAAGAGCAATTGGGATAATTTGAAATGAAGTTTGACCTGATATATAATATAGAAGAGTAAATATTATTAATTACATAGCTACATTTTTTATGAAAGAAAATATAACAAGACTGATCTCTTTTAAACAGCTGAAGAACAAAGATTTCATTATTACGACTGAAAGCTTTGAAGAAATCCTGAGAGAAATTAAGGAAGAAATGACAAAAGTTTTGAAATCTTCAGAAAATGCTGCAACTAAAGAAGAATATGATGATCTGAAGAAGAAGCTAATAGACCTTGAAGCCAAGATGTCTGATGAAAAGGAGGGAAAGCTGGAAAATGAAAAAGAACTTGAAGGACTAAAGAAAACAATAAAAGAACTTGAATTCCAAATGTCTCAGGAAACACTCGAGAAAGCCGAATTGAAAAAGAAATTTACTGTTCTAGAGAAACTTGTATCAGAACAGAAAGAGGTAAAACAAACTTACTTCTGTTTGTTAACTAAAATGAGCCTCGTCACGACAAAACAAACATAATGGGTTTGCGACCAGCGTGGATCCAGACCAGGATCCATGCTGTTCGCTTACAAACCCTATAACAAGTAGAGAAACTGATAGCGAACAGCATGGATCCTGATCAGACTGTGCGGATGCGCAGGCTGGTCTGGATCCATGCTGGTAGCAAACCCATTATGTTGGTTTTGTCGTGACGCGACTCAAGTGATGTATGATAAGCGTATACATGTATATAGACATCTTTCCATTAAAGAAGGTCAAGACATGATAGGTAATTGTAAAGAAATTACTTTATGATTTAAGTTCTTGTAGTAATATACTTTAAATTACTTTATGATTTAAGTTCTTGTAGTAATATACTTTAAATTACTTTATGATTTTAGTTATTGTGGTACTATACTAATAAATTACTTTATGATTTAAGTTCTTGTGGGCCATGTGGTAATATACTTTTAACTGAAAAATAAACAACAAGATTTATCCCATGTACAATGGGTACAAAATGTATATAGCCTTAATTATCCAATGCTTACAAATATTGTTGGAATTTTTAAAAGTAAATTTTCCAAAATCCCCGTATGAAAAAAAAAAGTTTTAGCATATTTCCTGAAAAGCATATGGCACATGCAGAAACTCCTTGCTTAAAGGGATATTCAGGCAAAAAATCATAATGATCTTATTTACTCAAATCACGCTAAAATGACATTTCTGAAAGTCCCAGCATGAAATTCTGTTTTAATTTTATTTATTTTTGGTTTAACGCGTAAATTTATCTATATATGTTTAACAAAATTTAGAAGCCAACAGAATCACTGAATAGTTTAAAGACAAGTCGTGTGACTTGAACAAACTCTTGAAGTTACAATAACAGATATTGTGGATATTGTATGATAGAAACAAGTGTAAGTCATTCATTTGACATGTTCTTTAATGTTTCAAGAGTTCACTGTGCGAAACTATTGTGAAATCTTAGCGCACTAACCTGACCCATGCGGGTCAAGTTAGGAAAACACCATTCTATTCTTTATATGGAGAAAAGTTATGTTCCTTTGACTGTCTTATGTATTCATTTTGAGGGCATTTACAGAATAATGAATGGAAAAAAAACAAAGTAAGAAATTAAAATGTTGCCTTTGACCCCCTTTTAAGGCCAAAACTCATTAATAAAAGGTCAAACTTAAAAGTTAAATATAGCTATTCTTACCCTGATGAAGGTCAAACATATAAGGTTTAATGTAAGCTGGCTGAGCTTCCTAATGGTGAAGGTCACATTTAAAAGGTTTAATGTTAGCTATGCTTACGCATCATTTAATGTAAGCAGTTCTTGCTCATGATGATGGTCACACTTAAAGATTAAATGTTACCTATGCTTGTTCATAATGAAGATAGCACTTAAAGTTTTATGATAGCTATGCTGCCATATGGTGAAGATCCCACTCAAAATGTTAGCTATCCTTGTTCATAGTGGAGATCACACTTACAGGTAAAATGTTATCTATACTGGCTCATGATGAATATCCAACTTAAAGGTTAAATGTTACTTATGCTTGCTTATGATGAAGATCACATTTAAAGGTGGAATGTTATATATGCTTGATCATGGTGAAGGTCACACTAAAAGGTTAAATGTTAGCTATGCTTGCTCATCGTGAAGGTCACACTTAACGGTTAAATGTGAGCTATGCTTGCTCATGATGAAGATCACATTTAAAGGTGGAATGTTAGCTATGCTTGATCATGGTGAAGGTCACACTAAAAGGTTAAATGTTAGCTATGCTTGCTCATCGTGAAGGTCACACTTAACGGTCAAATGTTAGCTATGCTTGCTCATGGTGGAGATCACACTTACAGGTTAAATGTTAGCTATGCTCGCTCATGGTTAAGGTCACATTTAAAGGTTAAATGTTAGCTATGCTTACTCATGGTGAAGATCACACTTAAAAGTTAAATGTAAGTATACTTGTACTTAGTGAAGATCACACTTAAAGGTTCAATGTAAGTATGCTTGTACTTAATGAAGGTCACACTTAAAGGTTAAATGTTAGCTATGCTTACTCATGGTGAAAATCACACTTAAAGGTTAAATGTAAGTATGCTTGTACTTAGTGAAGGTCACACTTCAAGGTTAAATGTAAGTATGCTTGTATTTAGTGAAGACCACACTTAAAGGTTAAATGTTAGCTATGCTTGTTCATGGTGAATGTCACACTTAAAGGTTAAATGTTAGCTATGCTTACTCATAGTGAAGATCACACTTAAAGGTTAAATGTTAGCTATGCTTACTCATGGTGAAGATCACACTTAAAGTTTAAATGTAAGTATGCTGGTACTAAGTGAAGTTCACACTTAAAGGTTAAATGTTAGCTATGCTTGTACTTAGTGAAGGTCACACTTAAAGGTTAAATGTTAGCTATGCTTACTGATGGTGAAGATCACATTTAAAGGTTAAATGTAAGTATGCTTGTACTTAGTGAAGGTCACACTTAAGGGTTAAATGTTAGCTATGCTTACTCATGGTGAAGATCACACTTAAAGGTTAAATGTAAGTATGCTTGTACTTAGTGAAGATCACACTTAAAGGTTAAATGTAAGTATGATTGTACTTAATGAAGGTCACACTTAAAGGTTAAATGTTAGCTATGCTTACTCATGTTGAAAATCACACTTAAAGGTTAAATGTAAGTATGCTTGTACTTAGTGAAGGTCACGCTTAAAGGTTAAATGTAAGCTATGCTTACTCCCGGTGAAGATCACACTTAAAGGTTAAATGTAAGTATGCTTGTACTTAGTGAAGATCACACTTAAAGGTTAAATGTTAGCTATGCTTGTTCATGGTGAAGATCACACTTAAAGGTTAAATGTAAGTATGCTTGTACTTAGTGCAGATCACACTTTAAGGTTAAATGTTAGCTATGCTTGTTCATGGTGAAGGTCACACTTAAAGGTTAAATGTAAGCTATGCTTACTCATAGTGAATATCACACTTAAAGGTTAAATGTTAGCTATGCTTACTCATGGTGAAGATCACACTTAAAGGTTAAATGTAAGTATGCTTGTACTAAGTGAAGGTCACACGTAAGGGTTAAATGTTAGCTATGCTTACTCATGGTGAAGATCACACTTAAAGGTTAAATGTAAGTATGCTTGTACTTAGTGAAGGTCACGCTTAAAGGTTAAATGTAAGTATGCTTGTACTTAGTGAAGGTCTCACTTTAGGGTTAAATGTTAGCTATGCTTACTCATGGTGAAGATCACACTTAAAGGTTAAATGTAAGTATGCTTGTACTTAGTGAAGATCACACTTAAAGGTTAAATGTTAGCTATGCTTGTTAATGGTGAAGGTCACTCTTAAATGTTAAATGTAAGCTATGCTGGTTAAATGTAAGATTTGCTTGCTCATAATGAAGATGACACTTAAAGGTGAAATGTTAGCTAAGCTGATTCATAGTGAAGATCCTACTTAAAGGTTAAATGTAAGCTATGCTGGTTTAATGTAAGATTTGCTTGCTCATAATGAAGATCACATTTAAAGGTGAAATGTTAGCTAAGCTGGTTCATGGTGATGGTCACATTTAAAAGTTTAATGTCAGCTATGCTTGCTCATTGTTAAGGTTACACGTAAAGGTTAAGTATTATATCTTGTTTGTTATGTTAGGGTTTGCCTTACCTATTGAATGATTTTCTTCAATCATTGCTTAGTTTACACAATTCAGCACTGAGAAATGTTAAGTTTGTTGTCCAGGGACATATTTTGTTTTAAAATAAGGTATAGAACTATGAACTTTGAAAATCATGTTGATAATTTTAGCTTCAAATTTGTACAACTTAGAAACATTCTTTGAGAATATAAAATGTGATCCAATGACCTACTCCTTTATTGCAGAGCATTTTCTTACAAAGAGTTTTGGGTGAGTGATTAACCCATTACCCGATATACACGCCTTAAAACCTCTTTTTCCCCCCCCCCCCTTATTGTTGTCTCAAATGGTGAAAACAATGCCTTATTTAGGCTCTCAACACTTGTTTTTGTTTGAGAAAAGTTGTTTAAATAAAAAAGTGACCACTTTTTCGGCAAGGCCCCCCCCCAACCAAAAGATACATCAGGGGTTGCCAGAAGCGGTATGTGACCCCTTCTGTTTGGGGGGTTTGAAGGTGGGCGGCAGTCCCCCTCATCGCCAAGAAAATTTTGGACATGTGACAGGCTAAAACTGACCCCAGATCGATCATGAGGTAACGTGTAACCTACGCTGAAAAGAATTTGACTTTATCTCAATTCATTGAGAAGTTGCAGCACTTTCAAATCAATTTTGATGGAAAAAATCAATGCAAAATAGTGATTTTTTGGCAATTTTGAGATGTCTCCTTGTTGCCATGGTAACAGGAAATTTAAGCCTGGGAATGTTGTTACAAAGGCAATGGTTCAGTCAACATTTGTACCAAGTTTGATTAGTATTGAAGAAGTTTATATAGTTTTATAGCAATTTGAACTTGTAACGGGAGACTTTTCAATGAAAACAGCCATTTTTTCAGAAAATGCTCATGAAGTAATGGGTTAAATAGGGTGATCATAATGGTTATTATGCTAAAATATAAAAATGAAATAAAATATGTACACAATTCTGTACATACCTTTGGGCATTAAATACTATTTATATCTTGTTGATTAGTTTTGAACAAAAATGTCTTTTTTGGAGTAAAGAAGATGATTTGTTTTTGCAGGAGATGGCAAAAATTACGACAGTAACTTCCTCAGGTCAAAGTCAGGCAGAGTATGAGCAAACCAAGTTAGGTGAGTAAATATTTGTTTTGATGGTGTACATACAAGTGTATGATATTGCCATTAATATAAATAAAAACCAGCTGAATGTCATTGTTACTTTATCATTTTAGAAATTAATATGATACAATTATATACTCCGGATCATACAATATCATTAAATTTATAATATTATTAAATTTATGAAATTACAATGTAACATTTGATTATATCCTACCATATAATGTGGTTGGTGCTATACTGGAATCACTTTGCGGCATCATTAGGTCAGTCATTCCGTCTGTTTGTTTCCATCGGGTCAATATCCCCTTGAAGGACAAATGCCAAACATCAAACTTTTTTTTCTTTTCTCTATATATTCTATACCCCCTGTGTGATTTTCCTTAAATTTGCCTCAACAAGGCAGTATGCATAACCAATGTCTGTGCTTGGTTTGCTCAAGGTCAATGTCATCTATGGAGGTCAAAGGTCAAATATGAAACATTGCCCTCTCCCTTTTATGCGTCCTATACCCTTTGAAGATTTTTCTTTCAAACTTGGCTCAAATGTGCATCTTAACAAGGCAATGTTTAGAACCGATGCCTCTGCAGTGCTGGCTCACAGCTTCTTTGATTGTCAAAGGTCAAATATCAGACAGGCAATAATGTACTCGCTCTATAAACTGTATAAATTTTCTTTAAATTGGCATAACTGTTTACTGCAACATGAAAAGACATACTACAGCTGTGCCAGTTCAAGGTCAAGGGAACCCTTGAAGGTCAAACGTAATATATTGAACATTTTCGTCTCTGCTTTATAAATCCTACACCCGGTCATGGATTTTCTTCAAACTTGGATGTTCATCTCAATAAGGCAATGGGCAGAACCAATGCCACTGCCATTCCAGCTTAAGGCAAAGGTCACCTTTGAAGGACAACGGTCAAATATCACAAACTTTTGTGTCAGCTCTATAAATCTTACATGCCTTTTACGATCTTCTTCAAGGTCAAGATCAATCTTGAAGGTCAAAAATCAAATGTCCGATCATTTTGTGTCGGACCCTTGAAGGATTTTCTTCAAACTTGACCCTAAACAATGGGATATGCAGAACAAATGAAGCTTCTTTGCAGGCCTTTTGTTCTGAACTATAAATGCCATCCTTTTCAAATATCTTAATACAATCCCATCAAGATAAAAACAAGGGAGCATAAAGTGTTACCCCAGTTAATTGTTGTTGGCGTGTGTGTTCAAAAACCTTGTCCCGCCTATAGCTCTATCATGCTTCATGAGATTTTGAAATGATTTGGCAAAATGTGTAGAATGAGGAGACAGTTTGTATAGCGCAAAACATAAACCCCTAGCTCCAAGGTCAAGGTCACACAGAGTTTAAATGTCAGCTTATTAGGCCCATAACTCTGTTATGCATGTAGGGATTTTGAAACAATTTAGCATAAATGTTGAGCATGATAAGCCAGTGTTTCAGGTTCAAGATATAGACCCCAGGTCAAAGTTGAAGGTCACACTTACTCTTACAGGTCAAAGGTCAGCAGTTTAAAGAAAATCTTCGCTTGTCGTACACTCTGTTATCCATAAAGAGAATGGTCAATAAGTAAACACTGCTGGCAAAAGTGTTTAGCATTATAAGTCATTGATACCCTACCATCCAAAATATAGGGGCGTCTGTGGCAGAGTGGTTAAGGTTGTTGACTT
Organism: Ruditapes philippinarum; assembly: GCF_026571515.1. NCBI lineage: Eukaryota > Metazoa > Mollusca > Bivalvia > Venerida > Veneridae > Ruditapes > Ruditapes philippinarum. Next base: position 46,081 of record NW_026855778.1, read on the forward strand.
CAAACCACTTGCCCCTCACCGCTGTGGGTTCGAATCCCGACTGGGACTTTGGATTCTTTCATGTGAGGAAGCTATCCAGCTAGCTTATGGAACGTCAGTAGTTCTACTCAGGTGCCGGTTCGTGCCTGAAATAATGCACAGAAGGGCACCTGAGGTCTTCCTCCACCAGTAAAGCTGGAACGTCGCCATATGACCTATACTGTGTCGGTGTGACATAAAACCCAATCAAATTAACAAATAAAAACCATTCAAAATAATTGTATCTTAAATATTACAGAGCTTATATTTATCAAGTTTATTGCTCCAGGTCACAATAAACTGAGAGGTTTGTGCTCCAATGCCTTTTGAATATTTATCAACAGCCAAAAGGTCTTTTATTATACCTCCACAAATGAAGTTTAGGGGGGGGGGGTTATATAGGAGTCAGCTTGTCGGTCGGTCGGTACGTTGGTCGGTCCACATCATGGTTTCCGGACAATAACTAGAGTTACGAATGAGGTATTGTTATCAAACTTGGTATATAGCAACCTTATGTGGAAACTCCGGTTGGTACTGCATTTGGACCCTCTGGGGTCAAGGTCAAGGTCACCGTTACTAAAAATAGAAAAATGGTTTCCGGCCACTAACTAGAGTTAGGAATGAGATATTGTTATCAAACTTGGCGTATAGCAAGCTTATATGAAGACCTTGGTTGGTATTGCATTTGGGCCTCCTGGGGTCAAGGTCAAGGTCACCGTAACTTAAAATAGAAAAATGGTTTCCGGACAATAACTTGACTTAGGAATGAGATACTGTAATCAAACTTGGTGTATAGCAAGCTTATATGAAGACCTGGGTTGGTATTGCATTTGGACTCCTTGGGGTCAATGTCAAGGTCACCGTTACTAAAAATAGAAAAATGGTTTCCGGACAATAACTTGACTTAGGAATGAGATATTGTTATCAAACTTGGCGTATAACAAGCTTATATGAAGATCTTTGTTGGTATTGCATTAGGGCTCCCTGGGGTCAAGGTCACCGTTAGGAAAAATAGAAATATGGTTTTCGGACAATAACTAGAGTTAGGAATGAGATATTGTAATCTAATTTGGTGTAAAGAAAGCTTATATGAAGACCTAGGTTGGTATTGCATTTGGACCCCTTGGGGTCAAGGTCACCGTTACAGTGTTACTTAAAATAGAAAAATGGTTTCTGGACAATAACTACAGTAAGGAATGAGATATTATTATCAAACTTGGGGTATAGCAAGCTTATATGAAGACCTTGGTTGGTATTG
>NW_026855779.1:0-91189 GCF_026571515.1 Ruditapes philippinarum
AACAAATTAATTGTGTTAGAACTTAACATGTTAAAAGATAAATTACCTTCACATTTGTTGTGTACCACCAGTATATTTTGCAGGTTTTCTGGTATTTTCTGATCATTCAACATTGTAGACTTAATCATAGTTTGACAAGATTTCCGGGAACATTTGAAGTATTTGGCAATGTACCATGCATTAAATATACATTCCAATCTGATTATTATTGACCAGCCAGCCTGCATATTAAACAAATGGTGCTTGCCATTCATCTTTCCAGATTTTATCCATTGTTTATGTTGTTTACGCAGGCTTTCAATATGCCTCTTTATTTTTCCTTGTGTTTATATGTAATAGCGTGTTTATTCCGTAATGTCTGTTAAATCCATTTATGTCATCCTAAAACTGGATGTTACTGCAGCATTTAAGACAAGTCTGAATATTTAATTCCGTTGTTAAAACACTTTAAATCACTTAATTTTGTTGTAGAAAGTTTTAAACGTTGCACTCGATACGCCATGTTTAACGGTGCATTCTGGGATTAAGTTCACTGCAAATATTGATTACTCATCTTTAACCTGTGTATTAAACCTTAAACGTTGCTATGTTCGTAGTGAAGTAGAGTGAAGTACCATATTTATTTTAATATTCAATGTTAAACTTCATGAGTCTTGATTTTTTTCTTTGGATATTTAACCATTTTGTCTTGTTAAATTTTTAGCTTTCTACCCGATTTTGGTAGAGATTTTCTACCAGTTTTTGGTATCGGCCATTTTTGGGTAGCTACCATTCTACCAATTCAGGGTCGATTCTACCAATTCTTGGTATTTTACCCATTTTTGGTCATTTCTACCACTACCTAGTATAAAACCAGCAGATTCTTGGTCACAAAAAAAAAGAGTTCAGATTTAGAAATTCTTGGTTGTAGTTGTACGTTAATTTGTCTGCTGAAATCTTAAATTTTATGTTAAATTTAAGTAACAAACAAGTCAAGTTTATTTAAAATACTATAATTATATCTAGTTGACTTAAATACAGAGCTTAGATATTTTTATACATTTGATATTAGAATTTTATATAACTTTTACATAATATAACATTTAAGTATTTTTACTACACTGTTTATTGAAGTAAATCTGGTAACTATTGTCACCGCGGAGTAGAACTGATACACGTAACACGGAGATTTTTTTGGTTCATCAGTACTAAGTATTATTTTGAAGGCGTAACAGTACTAAATTATTTATTTGTGAGCTGTCTTGACTTATTAAGAGAGCTGTTTACTATATTAACGGTGCATGATTGTTTGACAATTATTGTTATTGAAAATATTAACTTGTTGAATAAATTTTATAACTGTATCAGATGAGTTGGAGGTCTACACAGCACATCAGTTCTGTATCTGATTGCATTAATACCTTGAAAGCCTGAGTGCCAATATGCAGTTAGAGTAAAGGGTATCCAGCATACTTAAGAGTCCCCGACCCACTAGAACGTAACAATATCATATCTATATTCTGAAATCCCAACACTTGAAAATCATCGTACAATCTAATAATATCTTGTTTAGACGTTAAAATCCGAACACTTGAAAGTCATATGCTGAAATCCAGACACTTGAGGGTCATTATAGAAATATCATGTCCCAACACTTGAGATACATAATACATAAATCTTGTCTATATGTTGAAATCCCAACACTTGAGAGACATAAAACATATATCATGTCTATTTGTTGAAATCCAAACACTTCAAGGTCATTATAGAAATATCTTGTCAAGACGTTAAAATCATAAAACTTGAGAAACACAATACATATATCTTTTCTATTTGTTGAAATCTCAACACTTGAGAGTCATTATAAAAATATCTTTTCAAGACATTAAAATCCGAACACTTGAGAGAAATAATACATAAATCTTGTCTTTATGTTGAAATCCCAACACTTGAGAGACATAATACATATATCATGTCTATTTGTTGAAATCCCAACTCTTGAGGGTCATTGTAGAAATATCTTCTCTAGTTAAAATCCGAACACTTGAGAGACATAATACATATATCTTGTCTACATGTTGAAATCCGAATACTTGAGGATCATTATAGAAATATCATGTCTAGACATTATAATCCCAAGACTTGAGAGACATAATACATATATCATGTCTATTTGATGAAATCCCAACACTTGAGGGCCATTATAGAAATATCTTCTCTAGACGTTAAAATCCCAACACTTGAGTGACATAATACATATGAGCCGCGTCATGACAAAACCAACACAACGGGTTTGCGACCACCATGGATCAAGACCAGCCTGCGCATTCGCGCAGTCTGATCAGGATCCATACTGTTCACTATCAGTTTCTTTACTTGTTATAGGGTCTGTAAGCGAACAGTTTGATCCTGATCAGACTGCACGGATGCACAGACTGGTCTGGATCCATGCTGGTCGCAAACCCATTATGTTGGTTTTGTCGTGACGTGGCTCATATATCTTGTTTATATGTTGAAATCCCAACACTTGAGGGACATTTTAGAAATATCATATCTAGGTGTTAAAATCCAAACACTTTAAAGATATAATACATATTTCTTGTTTATATGTTGTAATCCCAACACTTGAAAGACATTATACATATATCATGTCTATATGTTGAAATCCCACGTATGAGACTCATTATACATATATGTTGTCTACATGTTGAACTCTTAACACTTGGGGGTCATTATAGAAATATCTTGTCTAGACGTTAAAATCCCAACACTTGAGAGATATAATACATAAATCTTGTCTTTATGTTGAAATCCCAACACTTGAGAGACATAAAACATTTACTATATATATTTGTTGAAATCCCAACACTTGAGAGACATAATACATATATCTTGTTTATATGTTGTAATCCCAACACTTAAGAATCATCATACAAATATCTTGTTTAGACGTTAAAATCCCAACACTTGAGAGATATAATACATATATCGTGTTTATATGTTGAAATCCGAACACTTGAGAGACATAATACATATATCATGTCTATATGTTAAAATCCCAACACTTGAGAGACATAATACATATATCATGTCTATTTGTTAAAATCCATCACTTGAGGGTCATTATAGAAATATCTTGTCTAGACGTTAAAATTATAATACATATATCTTGTTTATATGTTTAAATCCAATCATTTGAGTCTCATTATACATATATCTTGTCTACATGTTGAAATCCAAGCACTTGAGGGACATTATAGAAATATCATGAATAGACGTTAAAATCCCAACAATTGAGAGATATAATACAAATATATCTTGTTTATATGTTGTAATCCCAACACTTGAGAGTCATAATACATATATCATGTCCATAAGTTGAAATCGCATTATTTGAGACTCATTATACATATATCTTGTCTAATTTTTTGAAATCCCAATATTTGAGACTCATTATACATATATCTTGTCTACATGTTGAAATCCCAATACTTTAGGGTCCTGATAGAAATATCTTGTCTACACGTTAAAATCCAAAACACTTGAGAGACATTATACATATATATTGGCTATTTGTTGAAATCCAACACTTGAGGGTCATTATAGAAATATCTTGTCTAGACGTTAAAATCCCAACACTTGAGAGGCATAATACATATATCTTGTCTATTTGTTGAAATCCCAACACTTGATGGTCATGATAGAAATATCTTGTCTAGACGTGAAAATCCCAAAACGTGAGTAACAAAATACAAAAATCTTGTCTATATGTTGAATTCCAACACGTGAGAGACATTATACATATATCTTGTCTATTTGTTGAAATCCAAACAATTGAGGGTCATTATAGAAATATCTTGTCTAAACGTTAAAATCCTAACACTTGAGAGATATAATACATATATCTTGTTTATATGTTGAAAACCCAACACTTGAGGGACATTATAGAAATATCATGTCTAGACGTTAAAATCCTAACCCTTGAGAGACATAATACATAAATCTTGTCTATTTGTTGAAATCCCAACACCTGAGAGACATAATACATATATCATGTCTATTTGTTGAAATCCCACTCTTGAGGGTCATTATAAATATATCCTGTCTAGACGTTAAAATCCCAACAATTGAGAGACATAATACATAAATCTTGTCTTTATGTTGAAATCCCAACACGTGAGACATAATACATATATCTTGTCTATTTGTTGAACTCCCAACACTTGAGGGTCATTATAGAAATATATATTGTCAAGACGTTAAAATCCCAACCCTTGAGAGACATAATACATTAAACTTGTCTATATGTTGAAATCCCAACACTTCAGAGACATAATACATATATCATGTCTATTTGTTGAAATCCCAACACTTGAGGGTCATTATAGAAATATCTTCTCTAGACGTTAAAATCCCAACACTTGAGAGACATAATACATATATCATGTCTATTTGTTGAAATCCCAACTCTTGAGGGTCATTATAGAAATATCTTGTCTACACATTAAAATCCCAACACTTGAGAGACATAATTAATATATCTTGTTTATATGTTGAAATCCCAACACTTGAGGGACATAATAGAAATATCTTGTCGAGACGTTAAAATCCAAAGACTTGATAGACATAATACATATATCATGTGTATGTATTGAAATCCCAGTACTTGAGAGACATATTACATATATCTTGTGTCTGTGTTGAAATCCCAACCCTTGAGGGTCATTATAGAAATATCTTGTCTAGTCGTTAAAATCCCAACTCTTGAGAGACATACATACATCGTGTCTATATGTTGAAATCCCAGCATTTGAGAGTCATAATACATATATCTTAGCTATAAGTTGAAATCCCAACACTTTAGAACACTAAATGAGTCATTAAAGACGTTTTTACAAGACATATATGTTTGTTCAGCAAAATAAAATGTAAATATAAATGTAAGTATTTAATTATACTTCGTTTCTAATAGATTATTTACAACTGTATTGCCAGCGTTATTTTACTTGATGCTTTTGTGTCCGTTTACTTTCTTAATCGTCCGCATGTGTCCTATATATGCACGTAAGAATAGTTATAGATGAAGACGTAAAAAGTCTAACTACCCTTACCATTTATTGCAATATTTAGACGAAGAAAATTATTTTTGAAGGATAATGGAGTAACAAACATGAATTATCATATTAAATATAAATGTATATGTAATAAAACGTGATAAAAGTGAAATAAAATTTAATCTTTTTTTCAAATACTGTCAAAGCACTATTAACTAAATTTATCAGATTTTCATTATCACGGATTTTAATTGTAAATTGAAACACGTGCCAGTATATTCAATTATTATCAAGCTACCATCGCCAAATTAACCATCTGCTATTATATCGTCCGTGTTTCGCTTTTTCTCTATAATTATTGTGTGCGTTTAGACTGTGCCATTGTATACACTCAAGTGTTTCCTGAAGTGTTAAGATATAGCCATTTCGACCATAAAAGGACAGAGAACCAGAGTAGAGTTTGAGAATTTTAATGCTGACCAGTTAAACGATCGGTTAAGGAAAACCATGAAGGTGTGAATTAGCCGTAGGGGTAAGAAATTACTTATATCTTTTTTATTTTCATAATTTTGCATATGATCTGTTTTGCTTGATTGATTCTTGCGAAAACGAAAGTAGAAAGTTTTAATATATTTTTAAAAATATGTTTAGAACATTTCCATATCAGTTATTGAACTAATCGATGTTAACGATTAAAACATGACAACATAATGCCAAATTCATAGCTAAACATTTTAAACTCTACTTTAAATAATATTAAATTTCGACAATCAATTGGCAAGGTCGGCGTGACGTCACTTCCCGTAGAAACCGATATTCTAAAAATAACCGAGGTGAAAACAATTACATAGCAACGAATAATATTATCGTTAATAAGTATTTAGCTTCCGTTTTTAAGCCAAAAATATATTCTTTTCTTTTTACTTATTTGTTAATCGTATCTACGTTGTACTGGTCAATGTTTCCAGCAAATGATTGATATAGATCTATTTAGGTGACAACTTAACAATACCGAAAATGTGTCAATCATCCTACGATAAGAAGATAAGATAATCTTTATTTATAGTCGGTTACATAAAACATATAAACATTATCTATATAAGCTATTTTCCGACATAACAGACTATCCTTTAACAATGCAAACAAACAACCTGTATAAAAGAAATAGAAGATCTAATATATAAAAGGATTACGAAGATCAAAGTACATTATGAGTGACTCTGTAAAACAAATTAGATTTATAAGCACATATACGTGGATAAGATAATATTAATTGATTAAAAGCAAATATAACACTACAATCAAACATCACAAAATATTACATCATACAAGAATTCCATTTTACACAACCCCATAATCAGAATTAGAAAAATTAAAAAAAATTAAAATAAATTTAAAGTAATAATGATTCAATCTTATTTCAATATGGTTGACCAAAAGTCCAGCATGATGCTTGAGCATATATCAGTAGCAGCATCTGATATATACTCAATCATGAAAATATGGGTGTAACTAAAACATGTACATGCATCAAAATAAAATTTGAAATGTGTGTGTAACAGTTGCTGATCTGAGCTGGCCTTGAAAAAGTCATGTGGGTAAAGCTTATTTGAAAAGAAAAAAAACATACATGTGTGTATATTGAGTGTAGGACAAAGACCCCCCGGACGAAAGCCCCCCCTTCTAAAGATGACAAGGTGGACAAAAGCCCCCAATGAAATTTACATATAGGACAAAAGCCCCCCCCCCCAATCAAAAACACAGGTAGGACAAAAGCCCCCCCCAGTCCAGCAAACAAAAGCCCCCCTAAGGTTTATAGGTTTATAGACCAGACTGACAACTATCTTTTTCACACGCCCAGTGTTAGGGAACTTGGGTTATACTTCAAATAAATCTAGACAAAAAGGCGCCTTCCACTTTTATTTCCTTGATAGGCATTAATAAATGATTCTCTGAAAATATTCATTTACATTTGTACTGTACAATATATAATAAGCATAAAAACATTCATATCATCAAATGAATTATAAACGAATTACACAATAAATCAAATTAGAACTTTTGTACATTTAAATTTAAATCTTAATGTCAATTATCTTGTAAAACAATTGCATTTTTGCATTTTTGTCTCAATACATCAAATTCCGGAATTAAACTGACGATATTCTCAATAACAATGTTTCATGGACTGGGGGGCTTTTGTCCTACCTGTATTTTTGATGGGGGGTGGTTGTCCTATGAGTAAATTGCATGGGGGGGGGGCTTTTGTCCACCTTGTCATTTTTAGATGGGGGGGCTTTCGTCCAAGGGGGGGGGGCTTTTGTCCGTATCCCGTATATATATATATATATATATATATATATATATATATATATATATATGAAAGAAATAATATATAATCAGTTCAATAAAAACAAACGCTTTTCTTAAGCTTTCGACGTTTTGTCTTCTTCAGAAAAAATTGACGTTTATAAAATAACAAATGACAAATGACGCAACGTCCGTTTAACTATACGCTAAACAGAACGTGACGTTAACGCGGGAATGAAAACTTTGTCCAATGAATACAGAATCTTTCATGAATATAAATACAGCAATATACAATAAATTACACATATAATATGGATCTGCACATGTGATACAAAAATTCTCATAATTAATAATTATAAAAAACCTTGATATGAGAAAAAACATACTACATGTATATGTATACAGGCTCAATAATGACAAAGTTATATCTTGTACAAAACTTTTGCATTCATACCATTAGGAGATAATGTGTTAAGCTTACTATGTTCGTCTTCTGATAAGTCTTCAACGGCCAGCGGTATGCAACCAAATGAAGATCCCTTAAGTGGCTCTACGATAACAGAGCGCCAATCTATGATGAAAAGGTCTACTGCTAAGGCGAGGGCACCAAAAACTAAAGTGAAACGAAACGGAAATCAAAAAACGAAAAGTTATTCCTCGAACACCGAAATTTTTTTTTATATGAAAGAAAGAAAGTCATGAGCAGGATATTATACATAGAAAAATCGCACGAAAAATCGGCACGCCGCAGCCGGGACTCGAACCACGGGTCTCTGGAATGCCGGTCCAGTATGCTAACCACTACACCACAGCGGCCGTTGCTTTTTCTTCGTGCTAATTGGCCTTATATATTTAAGTTATTTTTAACTTTATTGTATAAGATAGATAAGATAAGATAAGATATAGTTTATTATCGTGACATGTGCATAAATGACATAGATACATAATATACAGATGAAAGCAAAGGCACCCGGCCCTTTGGGCCTATATGTCACCGCGGGAAATCATGATGTCATTATTTACATAAATCAACAAAGTTACTTCTTTTATACATAGGATGATCTGAAGTACATGTACAAAAATACTGGTAATATATTTTTTTACGTTATCAAATATCAACAACTAATTAGTTACTATGTAAAAGGTACTTTGAGCGACATATTACAATTAGTGTGCTTATTATTATACATATATAATTTAGGCGACATATAACAAATATTGTAATTATCATAATACATATATATATATACATTATACAAGTTCATAGCATTATATACATTTAAATTTCATATACAACACTCGTTACTGAGCAGGTTGGGATTTGGAAAACAATTTACTTTTGAAAGTTTATATCACTTAGAACGTGTTACTGAACTGGTGAAAGAGTGATCATACTATTTAATATTCGAATAACAACAATATTACGTTACTTGAACTTGCGTTTTAAATATATCGTGTTGTATATGTATAAAAAAAGGGGTAGGTTTAAATCAAGTAGGGACACGACATATAGGAAAAAAAAAGAAAATTTTTAAATTTTTACAAATCTTAAATATTATTAACACTTTTCATTGAAAAAAGGGGTTCTTTTTAAATTTAAACATAAAAGGGGACAAATTTTAAAATAAGGGTTTTTAATTTAAAAAAGTATTAAAAAGGTTAATTGTTTTTAATATAAAGAAAAAGGGAAAACTTCTTTTTTTTAAAGGTAAGCTGATATAAAAAATTTGAAAAAGTTTTTTTAGGGTTTTTGGGAAAAAAAAATTTTGAAAAATGGGTCTCTGATTCATGTCCATGAGAGGATCTTTAAAAAAAAATTAAAAAAAGAGTTAAAAACGTATTTTCACCCCAAGTTTTAAAAACTTTCACAAAAAAAAGGGAAAAATTTTTTTTTGGGGTTTCTTCTACCCACGATTCGAGGTAACAAAGTCTACATTAAATCTCTGATTTCAGGCTGTTCCTCCAATGTAACGTCCTGTTTCAATTCTTAACGATAGGAATACCAAGTTTCTAAAAATTTGACCACAGTATCGATTCTTTCGTTTTGGGTTTAAAGGTTCAACAAATTACTACCCTTCGCATTTTAAAGCTGTCTTTAAAAAATATTCGGTAAGTTCTTAAAGTTTTAAAGCCACTGTTTGGACATCTTCTTGACCAAATATTGAATATTTGGTCACTATTAAACCGTTTAGCATGGATAAGTTAATTTAACTGTTCTATTGTTTCGTTAATTTGAGTTTAAAATCCCAAGTTTAGGTCATTAACATGTTTTATGGTCGGAAAAGACCAATTAAATTTGTTGCATTTTAGCGAAATTCAGTATTGAACACTTTCTTTTGTAATTCTCGATTCGCCCATAAAATTTTAATTTATTTTTTCCCAAACGGGTTCCAGAATTTTTCCCCATCTTTCTGTAAAAACACTGGGTACCCACCCAGGGCCCCCCCCAACCATCGAAAAAAATAGGCTAAAAAGCAAATGGACCCCAAAAGGAAAAACGGGCAGGGCTATTTTTTGGGACTTGTCTTTTGGGCGATATTTTTTTTAAAGCCCCTTTTAACTGATAAAAAGCAATAGTCCAGTATAGGCCCCAACCCACGGGAAAGAAATAAAAATTTTTTCAAAACGATTTGGGAACCCAAAGGGTTTTTAAAGGGTTGTGTTTTCTTGTTAATGATGCCCGAAGCTCGACCGGTTGCTTTAAAAAAAGGGACATTTCCACTGTTTAAAGAAAAAGTTTTTCTTCTCAGGGAAATATAACCTTGGGTTTTGTTTTTTTTAAAACTTTTTTCCAGAGTACTGTTGCCGATCTTGAATTCAAAGGTCACTTCGTTGTGCCCGACCCTTGCGAAAATGGCATGCATATAGATTTATCTGCATTGATAAGTACTTCTCCAGCGTTGGCAACCAGTTTACTAACAAGTGTTCTAACAATGGACTGTTAAATTTCTCCTCACTATCCGCCATTAAGACAATATCGTTCTGCGTACATTAAACAAGGAAAGTTTAAATGTCACCAACCGTTACTCCAAGGTCAAGGTCGTTGATTTCACGTTCAAGATCGTTTAGCGAATACGGAAGAACAATGTCGGGGACAAATTTACAGCCTTGTTTCAACGCCTACCTGAACAAGCAGCTGAACCAGTCTGTAAGCTTGTTATTATTAACGTATGCACGACAACTGAGCTTGCGTATATATTCTTAATCGAGTTATACAGTTTGCCGTCTATGTTATTTATCAACAATTTCTATAGTAGCATGTCTCTATCTATGTAATCAAAAACTTTTTTAAGATCAATATAGGCTGTGAACACTGATTTATTGTTCCGTATAACATTGTTTAGCGTAAACACGTGGTCTTCACATGATCGTTGCTTCCTGAATTCCGTTTTGCTCGTCTGCGAGAAATTTCATTATTTTCCAAATAACCTGTAAAAGACGTTTGTTCAAGACAGATGTGTACAGTTTGCTAATACAACACAACAGACTGATTACGCGGTAGTGCATTGGGACACGCTTATCAGAATTTGGGGGTCTTTCAGTATTGGGCAATAACTGCCTTTCGCCACACAGAGGGTATAATACTGCAGTCAAAAATAAGTTGAAATAGATGGTGAATTGTCTCTATAACAGCAGGATTTTTCAGTAATCATAAGGGATCTCGTCGATTCCACATGCTGATCCACTTTTCGCTTTTTGCACTATACACATTATTTTCCTGTGGTGTAATATTGTAATTGAGTTCTGTGTTTGACTCGTATAATGGGTCACTCATATCATTCTCGAGCAACAATTTGTGAATTTTCACTCGATTATAATGTATCTCATCGAATTCATTATTTTCATTGCAGTTATACAGGTTGTAGAAGTCGTTTCTCCACCGCTCAAAAAACCACATGTTCCTCCTTAATCGTGTTTCCGCTACCATCCACGATCTCAACCGGAATACTTTTGTTCTTTACGCGCGGACCAAGTTTGCTGAATTTTTTTGCCCAAAACTCGTGAGGGTTTGATGTCGACATTTCTTCGATGTCGAGTGCCTTTGACCTATAAAACCGTTCAGTTTGCTTCAAGCATTTGTCAAAATATATTTCTGGCAATTTGTATAGTTAACCACGCAGGCGCTTCCTTGTTTGGTTATCCGATCGCATTTAAGAAATTAATTTTCTGCGATACGCATAGAGTTCCACAGTGTTTGTAGTTCCTCGTTCCAGTACGGTTTTCTGTGTTTAAAGCGTTTGTTAGTCCGGTTAGTAATTCCGTATTTGGGTATTTTATCCTCCATTTCATTTTTTTATTGCGCAGCATAGGTTGTCATAATACAGTCAATATCATCTTGATTTTATCGCGCTCTTTCAATACCAGTTATTATATTCGTGATTGCCTGTCGTCATGAAATCCTCAGGCATTCGCCGCAGATTAAAACGGGGCTTTGCTGGGGTCGTCGCGTCTGATGATCTATGATCTTTATAGTCTGTTTCAAAATCTGTTATCAAAAACAGAGTGGTTTGGTAACTTGGGATCTTGCCCCGAGTAATCCCGTGCAAGGAATGCGTGTCAACAATAGACTGCATAGTTAAATACCGTAAAATTCTTACACTTCACGAGAACATCGTGCGGAACACAAATATAGTCTACAACCGATTTTCCTTTACGGGAAAATGAAGGTAAAATTATTGTTCGTTTCATCGAAGCGACCATTAAGTACACAAAATTTAGAGTCGGTTAAAACAATCCAGGAAGTCATGTCGGTGCTGATTAATGCTAGTGTCTATACATTTCGTGCAGGCGTTGAATCAACAAATGTCAATTACATCAGATAGGGCCCGATTTTCTAGCGTTGAAATCTGCAGCGATAAATATACTATCACACTCGTTGTGTAAGTAGATCTGTTGCCAGTAAATGAGCGTAAAATTACTGGGCATCACGACCTCTAGTTGAGTTTTCAGGAAGGAAGATAACATGAAAACCACCATAAAGCCAAAAGTCCGATTCTTTATGAGTAAATTTTACGGCCATAATGCCGTCATTACGTTTTGTTCTACCACGCTAATATTATAGTCGTCACAAACCCATGATTTCACAAGTAATCCTACGCCTCCTGATGATTTCGGAGCATCACGATGGATATCCATTCTATGAAATCTTAACCACATATAGTCTTGCATATTGATAACGTTTTGATCACTAAGATGCGTTTCACAAATTGACGTTACGTCAGCGTCTATTGCGCCGTACAATGCTTTCGCGTAACATATGATTTTCTTTAGTCCATCCACATACATTAATGTGTGAAAGTCTTATGGACCGAGGTGGACCGGGAGGTCTCCTATTCATGTTGCGAGCGTTCATTTTGTAGTGGTGCGGTCTGACCCTGACGTGCACGAATACGTCCGTTGGCAACGACGCGAAAGTTATTTACTTGTGGCAGCTGGCGGAGTAGAGTTCTTGCATTGAGTTCTATGAGCCTTTCTGCGTGGGATTTACTGCTTTTAAGGTAGATGTCTTTGTGGTGGTCAGAGTCTTTCCAATGCCATTTTTGTTTCTGAGAAACTAGTATTTTTTGGCGTACGTTACGGAAACTGATTTTTACATGACCGACTCTTCCCGGAATACGTGACTTAAATCGTGTAGCTCCTGTAATGTCAACGGCGGACGAGACGTCGTTACCCAATGCGCTAATGATACCACTGACCTTCTCCAGAAGGTTCTCGCCCTCTTGATATGATATCCCGCTAGCTATTATACATAAATCTGGGTCATTGCTATCACCACCTGGGTAGCCATGGAAACCACACCCTGACATTCGCTATCAGTGATCATGTTCGGGCCATGTGCCTGTTCAACAGAGTCCAGTCGTGTCTGCATAGTTTGCAAGCGTGCCGTAAGCTGATCTATACGGTTGCTTTCTCGACTGATATCCATGCCAAGTTCATCTCATTTTGCTGTCGATTGTTGTCATGAATTCATTTCTCATTCTGTCAAGTTTCGAATCAAAGGATTTTCTCATTCCATCTTGGCTGCTTTTTTATTTCATTGACAGTTGATAACACAAGTTTCATTTCGCCTCTCATTTCGCTCATGAAACTACTCAAGTCATTTCCTTGATTGGCTGATGACGTCATAGTTGACGTCTGATTGCTGCTTATTTCTATGCCACTAGCCATATCGTTGTGTGGCTGTAGGTCAAAAAGTTCACTATTTGCTTCTGATAACGCGTCACTCAACACTAATGTTTTTAAATGACCTTTCATATTTTCGACTGTTATATATTCTTTCCTTCAGTGTCTGAAAACTACTGTTTTTTTCTTCGGATTTTCCTTTTTCCTTTTCCCATTGATTACACAAAGTTTACAATTTTATCCAGTTTATATTGTATGTATTTGTCATAATCCACAATTATCCTATTCCGTATTGATAACGGTAGCAATTTTGTTAAAAATGATCTTCATAAATTTCGGACTGTTTATATATCTTTCCTTCGGTGTCTGAACTTACTTGCTTTTTCTTCGATTGGTCCTTTTTTCCTTTTTCCCATTGATAAATACCACAAAGTACAATTTATATCCAGTTTAATATGTATGTAAATTGTCATAATCCACAATTATCCTGATTCGTATTGATAAACCGTAGCAATATATTCTGTATCAATAATCCACTAGTGAGCGTAGAATATAGAAGTGGATGCGCCCCTCTCATGCGTGACGAATTTTTGGTCAGAGGGAGGTGAACACATATCACTCTTTTCCCAAAAATGACCTCTTACTTCTATACCGTCTGGCAAACAAAGAAAGTATCTACTGTCGTCAACTATCGCCTAATAACATGAAAGTTCACAAAGATTCCTAGGCTACATAGTCAAATGTCACTTATCTCATAATCCTGGCAAAAATAATCCGTAAAATATCCGTATATTCCACAGAAATCAACACTTTTAGCTCACTATCAAAAATTCGCGTTTGTTATTACCGGAACCGGAAGAATACATGTATATATTTTAATGAATACCAAATTAAATTAAATGTAGAAATAAAAGGTAAAAACTATAAAAAACTATTGTCCCCATAATGGGATATGTGAAAAGCTGTCACAAGAAGACTATTAATTAGAGTGACATCTGATATTCTGTGTATTGTCGATGTTAATTTTGTTTATTGTCTCTTTTTAAAACCCAACACATTCTTAAATTATGCATGCATAAATTAATAAAATCCAAATTATTTTTGTTTCTTAAAGTTTTTCTTGTCTGTACTGGACGGGGATAATCAACCGGACACTTTTTGAACATCTTTCCGTACAGATTTCATAATTCATAGAGACCTAAAAAATTGACACAGTTCAGCTAGGTTCCTCTCCTAACATACAAACTAGTTTGTTTATTTCTGATTACAATGACACTTATATCTGAGACTCGGAGGGTTTTACAGGAATATAAATTAGCCATTTAAGCTTGGTGGCCACGTGGACCACTGACTGTAAACTTTTAGTGGCCCGGTAAATATATTAGTGGACCAACAATTTATGAACGGAAACAGGGCAAGCACTGGCAAATTTTTTTTGAATCCAATTTTTTAGCAGCGAAAATTGTGTTCCTGTTTTTTATTTTCAAATAAGGCAATATGGTACGGCATGAGATATTTAGAAAAACATAAACTATATCCAACTTTATTTTGGTACCTACATTTTTATCATATTAACACAACAAACTTATATAATTTACAGCCAATAATCATAAAAGCTTGCAGCTCAGTAGCTATAACATTTGCCAGGTTATGTTGGGCAGCAAAGATTCCATAATATCTAAATTAGTGACATGACAACAGGTCAAGTTATCAACTGCAGAACATAATTAATGCTATTTCATACCCAAACTTCTGATTTGATTAGCGATAATATTGGGTAATCTTTAGATGCTGCTAGTTATTGTTTCATATTAAATATTGAGACCCAATTATCCAGTGCATGCCAGGTATTTTCACGACAATTAGTGTAATATTTATCAGCTGATGAGATATTAGACTGTGTTACTGTTCATATCGATATTTCATTTGGAAGGGAAGATACATGTACAAATATAAACCAGTCAATGACCCACAAAAAGTAGACTGTGTCGCTGTGTTTTTAGATAAGAAGCGTAAAGCGAAAATTGTAAATGGAAAACCAAAAGTGTACTTTTCCATTCTTAAAATAGCAAATGCTAAATTTAGACTGGACTGGTGATTCCAAAAGTCATATTTTGTAAGATTGAGCAAGGTACGTTAATATATATATACGTACCTGATTGAGCCAACCGTGATTTTCTTGAGCCGATTTAATAATTTTGGAGGAAATTTGCTCATTGGCTCCTTTGAATTTTCATGCAAGTTGATTTAGCGGATATAAATTTAATCTACGGCCGTTTTTTTATAGTCATAATCTTCAGCTGAATTTTTTAAGTCGCCGACTGGACGACTATTTTGAAATTTTAGTAGTCCAGATACAAATTTAGTCGCCGTAGGCGACTGGGCGACTGCTTATTTTCAGCCCTGCAGGGTATCAAAATTACCTAAATTGTCTACACAACAGTACCATGTGTCCGGACAGATATGTACATCATGTGATTTAATTCAGATAATAGCTTGGGTGTTTTAATTTTTTTTTGAAGCCCAAGAGGTAACTCCGTTTATTGTCCCCGTAGTAGGTAAAATAGGGTCGGGGATCCATCCACTATTTTACCTTACAATTTATTATAATGTTATAAAAAAACAGAAAGGCATTTATATCATACACTATTTTATAATATATACAATACACAGAAGATAAAAGTTCTCTTGGGATTCAGAGTATTTCATTTCCACAAAAACTAGATATAATATACACAAACTGTAATATATAAGTAGTTAATTCAAAAAGTACTATCTATTTGCTATCATACCAACTAATGAGTACATAGATTTTTTAACTTTTGTATAACTAACTATTGAAGATGCTAGTTTTAAACTGCAGACGAGGCATTATATAGATGGTATTATCTCCCTTCTCTTGCACAAGAATATATATCTTTTTAATTCAAGACAAAAAATATTAAATTGACACTGCTCACCTTTTTGATACCCTAAAATAAATGTCTTACAATCAACCTTCCAATCAACATTATGACATTTTAACAATTGTTGCACATCTGAGATAAAAGGTTTTATAACAGAACAATTCCAGAATAAATGAGATAATGTCTCTTTTTCTTCTTTGCAGAAAGTGCATTTGTCAGATTGTGTCAATTTCATTTTAGACATTAAATTGTTTGTTCCTAGAATTCTATGGGTGATTCTAGTTTGAAGCCATTGAAGGTAACTATCATTAGTTTCAGTGTGAACCCATTCAAACAGGTATTTCCACTCAGTATCATCAATGTTAAAATAAGCATTCCATTTTGATATACATGTATAGGTATTTAACAATAATCTATAAATACGTTATATATGGTAGAGGTTCCACTTCTACATAAAAGTATTTGTTTTATATAAAAGGGAATAGTAATAATAAATTGCTATTAGAATATTCTGTTTTTAGAGACTTTATGTACTTTCTAATAGCACTTTTCAAACCTTCATAAACTAAAAATTTTATATTTGTACCAATTTTTGTTTCTAAATTTTTCTCTACTCACAAAATTTCTATTTTTTTGCATAATATCTTTGATAAAAAACACTCCATTTTCATACATTGATTTAACATAAACAGGCTTTCTATCTATCAAAATATTATTATTGTAAAACAATGGACAGTTAACAAACTGGTCTATATCTGTTATTTTCACACTTTCTATAAAGTCAATAAACGCTTCCAAAAGCAGTTGTACATTGATTTAGATTCAATTTCTACATAACACTTTCCACAGTTAAAAACTTTGCCATAATTAAAAATGTTACTTATAAATGAGACTTTTTTTACCACTTCCAGTGAGAAGTCTTCTAAACCATGTTAATTTCAAACTTTTCATATACATGATATATGCAAATACATCAATCATTTTTAAACCACCTTCCCTGTAGTTTTTTATTAAAACACTAGATTTAATTTTAGATGGGCCTCCCCAAACAAATTCATTAAACATTTTATTAATATCTTTAAGTATTTGTGTACTTGGGTTTGGAAGAGACATAAACAACTGTGTTAGAAGTGGTAATATAATAGACTTAACAACTGTTATTCTACCAATAGGAGTTAACTCCCTCCGATTCCAATACTTTATGCAATTTTCTATTTTCTTTAATTTTTCTGTGAAATTAATATCTACCATTTTTTCTAAATCTACATGAAAATTTATACCAAGCAATTTAAAAGATCTGCCACCCCAGTTTAGTTTCCACTTTGTTTTAATAGATCTAGTACTATATTTGTGTAAAATAGATAAATACAGAATCCCTAGAGAAAGCCCAACACGGCACAATTGAAAATGTTGCAGGCTCGGTTTGATTGAGCCTGTTCATGGACGGTACTGGAAAGTGCAAGTTACCGTCCACGCCCCCTAGCACCGGCTTAAGCAGAATGTAAGCCTATCCATATAAAATGTGTTGTTTTTCAAAATTTACCTTAAGTCCAGAATATTTAGAAAATGTATGAAGGGTATCTAAGGTGTTATTTAAAGAAGCTTCTGAACCATCTAATAATAGAGAATTGTCATCAGCGAACTGAGATACTTTATATTCCACATCATTTATATTGATTCCTTTAATATGTTTAGAGTTGTTTATTTTAATTGCTAGTATTTCAGCACACAAAATAAAGATATACGGACTTATGGGGTCTCCTTGACGACAGCCTCTCCCTATTTCAAAGAAGTCAAGAGAAATCCATTTAACTGTACAGCTGTGTTTACATTTTTCATAAATAAAGATATCCATTGTTTAAACATTGGACCAAAATTGAAGAAAGAGAGTGTTTTTTTTTATGAAATTAAAAGACAAGGTATCAAAAGCTTTTTCAAAATCTATCATCAATAGCATTCTTCCAGGAATCTTATGTTTTTCTGTGTAGTTCATGACATCATATAATAAACGTATGTTCTCACCAATAAATCTACCTTTTATAAAACCAGTTTGATCAGAAGAAATCAATGAGTCTCAAACTGTTTTTAACCTATTGACTATTGATCCTGACGCTAATTTATAAACAACATTTAAAAGGGTAATTGGTCGCCAGTTTTTTAAAAATTGTCTAGGCTTGTTATCTTTTGGAATGCAAGTAATAATTCCTTGCTTCTGAGTTACTGACAATTCTTCATTTCTAAATCCATAATTAATTGCTCTCAAAACAAAATGACCAATTTTTGACCAGAAAACTTTATAAAAATCAGCTGTAAAACCGTCTGAGCCTGGACTTTTGTCATTTTTCATATTTTTTTTAAAGTGTTTGATAGTTCAGAGAAAGATAGAAGTCCTTCTAGACTATTTGATTGTTCTCTTGATAATTTGTATATATCATTTGTATTGTCAAGAAAATCATTAATATTTCTATCCCCAATTACATCAGCATTACTATATAAATTTCTGTAAAATTTTTCAGTCTCATTTAACATTGATTTTTGGTCATAGATAAAAGACCCATCTACATTTTGTAGGTATGGAATTATTTTAATAGCATAATTATATTTTTCTAAATTACAAAAACATTTACTTGGTTTTCCCCCTCATCTATCCATTGTGCTCTTGATCTTATCATATGACCCCTTATTTTCTCAGTTCTTACACTTTCTAGTGTTGAATGTAAATCAGATAAAGTTTTCTGATTTTCTTCATCAATGTTTGTCTCTATGTCTTGAATTTTGGAGAGGAGACTGTTTTCTTCAGAATTTCTTTTTTTTTGGTTTTGTAACTAGAAAAAGAAATTGTTTTGCCTCTTATTTCCATTAACAGGGTTTCTAAAAAAAGTTGATCATCAATACTAAATTGTAAATCTTCATAATTGACATTTTTCAAACAGTCAATATTATATACAGGCAACAAATACTGCAATTATTACATCGTCTATCTTATCATTAATACAATTTAAATATTCTAAGTCACATAATAAAGAATTATTAAATTTCCATAAACCTTTCCCATGAACAATATTTTGGAAAATAATTTTAAGAATTATGATAGTATGGTCAGATCTATAGCTTACATCTATATCACAACCTCTAACATGAGGTAATAAATCTTCAGTAATAAGGAAAAAAATCCAATCTAGCTTGCTGAATTGGATTTGTGCGTCGCCATGTAAACTTATGGCAATTACCATTTAATTCCCGAAATGGATCAAAGAGACGTTTTTGACCAATGTAATTCAACAATACAGATCTAGAAATTTGTTATTATTTATAGATTTATAATTATCATAATCTAATTCTATATCTTGTACTAGATTAAAATTACCACACCAAGTAAAAGTATTATTATTAATATCATCTATTAAGCGAAAAATATTTTCATAAAACTTTGGCTGGTCTGTATTTGGACCGTAGACATTAATTAATGTAAATTGTTTTGAGCTTACAGATAAATCTAAAACAATATAATTTCCATTTTCATCAACAAAAGATTAATGAACTTTAATGTCTAAATTTCGTTTAAATAAAATACCAACTCCTCGAGCATTTGATTTATAAAAGCTAAAAAAACATTCAGCATTCCACTGATTGTATAAATGTTTCTTCATATTTTCTGTAAAATGCAAATATTGTAAACAAAATATATCAACTTTGCGATTTTTTAAAAAGTTAAACACATCTGACCTCTTTTTCATATCATTAAGGCCTCTACAGTTATAAGACAATGTCTTTAGTTCACCCATTGTCAAAAAATTATAATCACAGTTTACTTTAAAAAATCATGTACATTCAAAAAAAAGTTCGTATATGAGACATTTTTTCCATAACTGTTTTTTAACATTTAGAACATCCAGATATCAAAACAGTTTAAATGTGATAATGAAATAAGAATGCGTAAACAGTGTGTTGTCAAGAATAAACAACACAATAAAATTTATAATAAATCAACTAAAGAAATACCATCAAATATAATTAAACAAAACTTCAAATAAATATAATATGGATTGAAATCATTACTGCTAAGTACAAATTAATTTGGTATATTACTTAACATTATTATATACTTAAAAATAACTGCATGCTTAATATACCAATATGTAGCAATGTATTATAACATTGTCACAGAAATCAATGTATTAATTTTCTTTTTTCCAAGAACATGGTGTCATCAATCATTTATCTTGATTACATCAGAAAATGCTTTAATTTTATACAGTCAATAGATTTTAACATATGTACTTGCAAGTTAAGACATATTGTACCTAAAAATTAAATACAAGTTCTCAGAAAATGTAAATTGAACCAACGTATAGATAAAAATAAAACAGAAAGTCAACATATAAAATAGTCATGATTAACACACATATATCATAAGATGTTGATGTGTCAGGTACAATAAAATACATAGTAATTCATAGTGGATTAAAAATCAGTTTAATCCATATAATATTTGGATTATATTCTTAAAATAACAAAACAGTACTAGAAATCCTACTGGTGTTTTAATTTTTGACTTTTAACATGTAAGCAACAAATGCTGAAGTTTGGGATATTCTATTGTTTACACAGCAAATGTTTATAGCTGGTATATGAGGTCAGGCATTGCTTTCTTGACCCCCAAATTTCTACGTCAACATTCTTGAAAATTACCATTAAAGGAGGTTGAAATAAAATTATTTACTTAATTTTAGAAGAAACATGCATTTGTTGTTGATAAAAATAAGTGACTGACAACCACTGAACAAAGAAACTACTAAATTAAGCATTTTTGGGGCCGTCCGGGTTTTGTGGTTGTCCGGATTTGGTTGTCCCTAACCAGTAGCTACATGTATCTTGAGGATGAAGATCTATATAGATCTAGCCTAATATTTTTAAGAAAAAACTTAAGGAATGATCATAGACTTTCTGTTTTTGCATGATAGTTCTTACTTATGCATTAAGTCATTTAAAAATATGAAAAGTGTACATTCCCGGGCGGGGATGGGGTGGATATTTTCGGAGATCTTTAGATACACTTTAAATGTTAAGTTTCAGCAAAGTCTTTTGTTGAATTTTTATATTGTATATTGTATTCCAAATTAAGATAAAGGGCACATGAAACCTTTAAACTTTTTTTTTAAACATTCGTTCAGTATATAAATTATTTAATGAAGAGACACATCAATCCTGGGTAGCAATATAGAAGAAGACATAATTCCGTCCCATTGTGATTGTAAAGCAGGGTAACAAACTACACTACAAATATGTGATTTTCAAAACTTTAATCAAATTTACAATTTAAATGTCACGTTTCAGCACTGTTCACTATTTAGGGAAGAAGATGTGTAAGCGGCTGGATAGCTCAGTCGGTAAAGCCGTGGTACATTATTTCGAGGGTCCTGCTTTCGAGTCCCGGTCAGGCTGCACTTTTTTCTCACCCTGTGACATTTGGCGCCCAATTGGGGACCGTTCATAGTTTAATTCACATTGCTCTGTAACTCTGTGAAATTCGAAGACGAATTTCAATAAAGCAGGGGAGTATGTCACGGTTCAGAACTGTTCACTATTTAGGGAAGAAGATAGGTAAGCGGGCGGAAAGCTCAGTCGGTAGAGCCGCGGTACTGTATTCCGAGGGTCCCGGGTTCGAGTCCCGGTCAGGCTGCACATTTTTCTCACCCTGTGACATATGTACAACACTGTAAAAAGATTACTTTTGTTCCATATCCTTTCCAACACCGACCCTCGTTTTTGGACGGACACCCGTAACGTTTTAAAACGGGCACATTCTTTCAAACCCTAGAAGCGGGATCTGAATTAATGAAGGAAACCCGAAACGTAATAAAACGTGTGTTTTTTCAACAGTCTTAAAAATTGTAACGGAAATCAGCCTAAAAGAATTAAGTAAAAGTCTTATGAAACGTAATTTCTGATAAATCTTACGTATAAATACGCTTCAGACTTTCTTGCGTACGAGGAATATACCATATTTCAACGATATGGTTGTCCATCGGTTAATATTAAAACATTGTCATTTTACGTTATGGGGATAGGTGTTTGTTTGCTGTGAAATAAAAATCTAAGGTAGAAACATGTTTTAGAAGCCTTATTATTAGTTAAATGGAAAAAAGCATGGTTGAAATAAGTTAGTTTTTTTTAGCTTACTTTACCTAAAATTGATTTGAACTAAATTACCAATTTTTATTATCCAATAATATGATTAATAAACGATCAGTGACACTCTTCAACCTATTTTTATAAAAATGACATAGTACTTTTAAGAAAACTTGTTTCTTAAAACATTATTTTATTGACCATCTTTTGAAAAAAGCTTTCAAAGTAGCTGATGCAAAATAATGTGATGGGAATATTGCCGGGTTTCCAACGACTAAACAATATCCGCTTTTGAGAATAGAAAATTTTGACACGTTTTATTACGTTTTGTGTGTTCTTTCGTAAAATAGGGTCGGCTTTTGGAGAAACGAAAAAACGATACGTTTAAATATGTTAATGTCGCAGAAAGGATATACAGTGCAAATATAAGTAGAAAGGATTCTGACACATGATAAATTGACTATTTGGAAAATGTGCATAAGCTGCTTCTGGTGATTCTCTATTTTGTTAGTTTTTTTTTTTTTTTTTTATTTTTTTGCCACAGGTTCTTGTTGCTGGGTCGTGTGGGGGTTGCGTTCATTGAACGCCGCCTTTCCTTGTTGATCTTATTTATCATACTGATTGTTCAAAGAACATGAAATATAAGTCAATTTTGGGACAAATATTTTTTTTTGTTCCATATAACGTGGAAATATAAGTAGAAAGGATTCTGACACACGATAAATTAAATTGATTATTTAAAAAATGTGCATAAGCTGCTTATGGTGATTCCCTATTTTGTTGGTTTGTTTTTATTTATTTTATTATTTTTTTTTCATTGGGACAGTTAATAAAACATTGTAAAATAAAATGACCTTTGTATTAAATGCTCATTAATGTGTTTCAATTATTATAATTTATTTTACCCTCATGTATTTATGAGTGATATATAATTAATCTTACACAAGAACTGGGATTTAGATATTAATTTCTTATCGGGGATAGTACTACAATTCAAGTATGGAGAAAAAAGTATCATACTGTAGTTCTTTTTTTACGAGGATTGACAATAAAAGAAAAATAAGTAATTACTTTATTTGAGTTTAAAAGAATAAAAATATATATACATTAAATTTTGTGTTCTTATTTCATATTGCCATGCTTACCCTACAACAGAGACCTTTATTACATTTCATTTTATTTATTATAGACAACACGAAGCTGCAGTGAAGACAAAGGATTTGTTATTTATTAAAACATGTCTTTTATCTCTTTATCAGTTCAGATAATCACAATTAGCAAAAACGTAATAAACATGTGGTCCAATTAAGCCCTCCAGAATGTCACATGATGCCCAAGGGGTGGTATATTGTATTTGAAAAAGATACTAGTGATAATCTGATTAATACACAGCTAGGGTGCCAATTAAGTATTTAAAAAAATGGTTTACTGTCCATTTGAAACTGGTTGGAACTGGTTTGATCAGTAATGTGGCGGTGTACGGACATAATTCCCTTCGCATACCCGGACAAAATCCCCTCCATGGGTGGACATAATCCCCTTCATATTTTTGCAAGGCTGGATAAAATCCCCTTACCTACCCGGACAAAATCCCCTTGTTTCATAGGTTTCGAATTTATTTTATTTATGTATTATTTAATGCTCTATAAAAATTGATGAATAATGAACTTTTGTTTTTTGATTTATAATCATGTATCAAGTTAACCTTTATAATTATATAAGCTTGATAAGATATATTTTTTGTCCAGTCTATAAATTCTGAAAGGTTGTGAGGAAGAAATGAATTGTGCAACATTCCATCTAGCACAGGCCTTAGCAATATAGAACTGATCTTGAAACCAATATTCCCGAATAAAGTACAAGCAATCAACACCCAGCATAATACAGAATGTCACTCTCATGCCCACTTTATAAACAGAAAATTCATCGAGGGATATTTTGTCCTAGGTAGCAATTTTATTGAGGGGATTTTGTCCACTTCAAAATTTCACACTTGAAAGGGATTATGTCCACCCATGGAGGGAATTATGTCCTGATATACAAAAATACATGGAGGGGATTTTGGCCGAAGGGGATTTTTTCTGACATTCAATGTGGCTTACAAACTGATCATTTTCCTGTAAGAAAAATAAAAGTATACATTAATTAAAGATGATAAAAACAATTTTTAATAGCTTTAATAGATATTTTGTCTAAGTATTTAATAGAGATTTTGTCAAACTATAATTAGTAGCATCTACTTTGTAATACATTCATCCTTTCTTTATGCTAAACATTTTAGATAGTGCTTGTTTGATACCCTATATTTTCTTCTAATCCAAGCGGTTTATTTGAAGGGAATTTGGCAGATACATTCAATTTACTTTGATTTATAAAAATTATGTAACATATGACGAGAGTGTTATACTGACAGAAAAAGTGTTGACACAGAAAAGGTGTTGACTTGAGTCAAGTGAAATGTAATAATGATGATAATGTTGATGTTGTAAATGTTGAATAAACAATAGAATATCAGATGATAGTGCATTTTGAGAGTAAATGCACATGTCAGTGTACCGAGTATTGCGTTGGAGTTGCTTGCCGGTGTCACGAGTATTGCTTTTTAGTGTAACGAGTATTGGTTAAATGCGAGAAGTAAACACAGACTATTTACCACATTTGATCTTAAATATTTCTTATTGTGTATACTTATTTTCACTATATGTGCAGAAAATGCAGAGTTCGGAGCTAATTTACTGGGAACACCTGCAAACAGTCGAACGAAGTCAGCAATTTTCTGTGTTTACAAAGTTCTTGTTGCTATCGAAGAATCAACTTTTTCAGAATTAATTAATAATGATTGCATATCTTATTATAAAAAGAAACAAAATTGCATTGAAATTGCATTAATGCTGCCCCAAGATTGTCAATATTAGACAATATTGTGCAAGTGTACTAGTATCTGATATTAATCCACTTCCTACCATGCCAAAAATCCATATAAAGGTAACTTTCAGTCATTTTTCTCCTGCATTCTAGCATCTGCAAACCGTCTGCACGTGAAAGTTAATCATTAGCAATAAAATATGACTGCAGAGTGGCTACATCTAA
Organism: Ruditapes philippinarum; assembly: GCF_026571515.1. Classification (NCBI taxonomy): domain Eukaryota; kingdom Metazoa; phylum Mollusca; class Bivalvia; order Venerida; family Veneridae; genus Ruditapes; species Ruditapes philippinarum. The sequence continues at coordinate 25,595 of NW_026855779.1, forward strand.
AAAAACCCAGAATAATGGATTTTGAGAAGATTATGATAAAGGCCAGCAAATGCAATAAAAAGGTTATGTTCCTTAACCCTTTGCCTCATATAGGCCTGTTTTGGACGGCTTTACACCCCCGTCTTTTAAGACATCAAATAGTGAAAAAAATGCGGTATTTATGCCCCAAACACTGTTTTTCGTTTGACAAATGTTGTTAAAAAGATAATCACCTTTTCGGCACCACTCCATCAAAAAGTACATCAAGGGGTGGCCAGAGGGAGTGTGCCCCTTCTGTTTGGAGGTTTGAAGTAGGGCGGTAGGCCCCCTCATCGCCAAGACTAAGGGGCTGAAAATGGCCTCAGGTCGATCTTAAAGTAATATGTAACCAACGCTAAAATACCTTTGACTCTTTTTCCATTCATTGAGAAGTTGCGACACCTTAAAAAGTTAAAATTAGTTTTGATGAAAAAAACAATATCACACAATAGTGATTTTTGGCAATTTTGAGACGTCCTCCAATGCCATGGTAACTGGAAAATTTGAGAGTGAGCATGCTGTTCCATAGGCTAAGGTCCAGTCAACATTTGTGCAAAGTTTGATCAGTATTGAAGCCTTTTTTATAGTTTCATAGCAGTTTGAACTTGTGACAGGAGGCTTTTCAATGAAAATATGCTCATGCAGTAAAAGGTTCAGACGATACCGGCATACTTGGATGGCATTAGCCCTCGGGCCAATATTAAACTAAGTGTGTCGACATGTTTCTTAAGGCACACATGTACAAACCTATAATTAGTGTCATCTAAAAATGTTTTTTTCTTCTTTTTAGAGATGGGTATCCTGATCACAGTTTGTATGTAAAGATTTTTATCGTCAATTCTGATGGTTCTAACGCCATCTTCATTAACACGCTTCAACTTTACTTCATCCATAGTGTGAGTGTCTATCAAATGGGAAATTAAATCTCTGCATTTGTCCGTAGAAAAAGAACAGTAATAACACTAAATATGCATTGTTGAATCTGAAATATTTGAATAAATACCATAAACAGTACATTATCAGGAAAATAAAATGGCATCGATAAACAGACGTAAAAATGAGATAGAAATATTGATTTTCCTTTCTAATTTGCTTATTCTGTTTTGCAATACACTGCAAACTAAAGTTGGGATATTTTGCAATACTCTGTACACTTAAAATCAATACTCGGTACACTTTCTGGTATCTTTTTTGGCCTGTATCTTTTTGTACTTTCACACTTTTTCCCTGAAATTTGAACTAAGCATACTTGGATTTTGAATAAAAAAAATGCTTTATTCAAATTTTTTTATCTTGGTAATATAATAATTTCTAACGATTCTACATTATTTTCAAGCCGATCGTTTATGGGTAGTTAAATCAATTTTACAAATTTCTGTAGTAGTTCGATGTCTTTTAGAGCTACAAAAAATACCTCTAGATTTATAAAACTCGTTGAGATAAATGAAATAGCCAATAGTTTGGAAAAAATCGTCACTAAACTTACCTTCATTCCCCTTTCATAGTCGCGAAATGGGATAAAAGTCCTAATAATATTGAGCAATATCCGGCGTACGGGATACCGCAGTGAAATCTATATACAAAAATAATGCTTTTGACAATATTGAATTATTTTGATATATTATAACTTTGTTAATTATTAACGGATTAGGTTCATTCTTGGACAAAAGAACACATATTACAAAACTGGCAATAATGATTACGGTAATTGAACGTCAAGGTCAAATATGAATTTTGAATAATAATTTGTGTAAGACAGTTGTGTTTTCTATGCATACGTTATTCTTTACTGCAATTTTCTTTCTTTAATGTGTTTGACCTTAGAAGAAGAGAAAATTTTAGTGTTACCCCAGCCTGGTGGTGACTCTTGTTTATAGGTAAAGTTTGTCCTGTTTGATTTAGATTTTACTGTTAAGTTAAACTTCTAATTTTTTTCTTGCAGGGTCCAGTTATTACAACCTTTACCTAAGTTTAGCAGAAATGGCAGTGAACCGTCCCTCTGGTTTGTATTTTATTATATTTCTTTGTATTTAGAATGGATGTTGGTCAATCAAGTGTGGATGGGAGACTTAAGAATAGATGAAGGTCAATCATTAGTGTGGATGGGGATCATTTAAGATTGGATGTTGGTCAATCAAGTGTCGATTAGGGACTATTAAGAATGGATGTTAATCAATCAAGTGTGGATGGAGGTCGACCACCTGTATCTAGGAGTCAGTCGAGTTTGGATGGGGGTCAAAGGTCCTTTAAAGATGCTTGTTTGTATGATGGTGGCTTACTGAATCTTCCACAGGATGTTATTGAGAATTTAAGAAGAGAAAATATACAACTAATTGGCACTGGTTCATTTGGACAAGTATATAAAAGTGAGTACAACAATTCATCAGCATTATATAAGAGCTTATTTATCTAATGCATAAAGAACTAAATACAATATTAATTTGTTGTGTTGTTAATGTAAATCTGATCATTTTATGTTTATAGAGATGTACATATAGTAGTACATATAGTATTAAATTATGCCCGTGTCAAAGGGACTTGCTTATGTTGATATTCTGGCAGAAAAATTGTTAACATATTGCAAAAGAGCATATAATAGCAAAACGTCAGTGATTCGGTGATTCTCCTCTGTCTTTCATACTTACACCGTGTTTGTGCAACGTAAAACCCACCAAAAACAGTTTTTAGCTCGAAAATTTGCAGAATAATCAAGCTAATGCAGCCGTCAGGGTCCCTATGGTTACTTTTTAACGTGTAAGCTTGTATCTCCATAACTACTGAAGGGAATGGATTGAAACTTCATACACTTGTTCTTTGTGATTATCTAACATGATTGGAAAAAGTCCCATAACTCTGATTGGCTTTTTCTCTTTTGTATATCAACTGAGGAAGCTAAATAAAGCAAAACATGTTTTGATATTTAAATTTGTGTTGATCCACTTTACATTTTACAACTAAGAAATTCTTGGTTAAGTTGTTGCGTGTAAGCTGGTATCAAGGGAATGGATTGAAACTTTACACACTTCTTCTCTATGATTATCTTTCATGATTGGCACAAGTCCCATTACTCTGATTTGCTATTTTGCATATTTATGCCCTTTTTTGACTTAGAAATTCTTGATTAAGTTTTTGCGTGTAAGCTTGTATCTCCATAACTACTGAAGGGAATGGACTGTAACTTCACACACTTGTTCTCTGTGATTATCTAGCATGAGTGACACAAGTCCCATAACTCTGATTTGCTTTTTTTCATATTTTTGCCCTATTTTTGACTTACAAATTATTGGTTAAGTTTTTGCGTTTAAGCTGGTATCTCCATAACTGCTGAAGTGTTTGTGCCTTTTTTGTGACAATTTTATGCATTCAAAATAATCAAGCAGTTATTAACTCGATAAAACATCTTAATAACAGGCCTTTGTACCTATTCGGACAATTTTATGTATTCATATAGGTAAGCATTATTATACTCAATGAAACACTCTTGTGACAACTTTTTATTCCCCGCCGAAAGGCGGCCGGGAAAATAGAAATAGTCTATGTCCGTCTGTCCTTCCGTCCGTCCGTACAAACCAGAGCTACATTATGGGGTTTGGTCTATTGTTCTCATAACAATAGATGTCTTTGATGTCATTTATTCCGTTTCTCTTGTGGGGTTATTTTCTGCACTATGGGGTTAAAAAGAACAAAATAAATAATAAAAGAAAACCCCATAATGTAGCTCTGGTAAGAATGTCCGTCCATCCTTCCGTTCATATGTCCTTCTGTCCGACATTTTTGACCAGAGCATATCACAAAAAGAATTTGAGATATCAACTTGAAACTTCATAGATGGATTGATCATAGTGAGGAGGAGTGCAGTGCACAAGAATGATAACTCTACCCTTCATAATTTTTGAGTTTTTGCCCTTTGATATTTTTTTTTATACTTTTTCACCTTAGTTGAGCATAACTCAAACAGTCTTTGAGATGTCAACATGAAACTTCATAGGTGGGTAGATTTTATTGAGGAGGAATGCTGTACGCAAGTATGATAACTCTACACATTACAATTTTTGAGTTCCTGCCCTTTGTTATTATTCATAATTTTTGTCCGGAACTTATCTCAAAAATGTTTAAGGTATCAACTTGAAACTTACTAGTTGGATAGATCATATTGAGAAGGATTGCAGTGCACAAGAATGATAACTCTACCCTGCATAATTTACAGTTATTGCCCTTTGTTATTTTTATCCCCCGCCGATATAGAAATATTCTTCGTCCGTCTATCCGTCCGTCCATCCTTCCGTCTACATTTTTGTCCGGAGCATATCTCAAAAAGTATTTGAGGTATCGACTTGAATATTCAGAGGTGGATAGATCATATTGAGGAGGGGTGCAGTGCACAAGAATGATAACTCCACCCTGTATAATTTTTGAGTTATTGCCCATTGTTATTTTTCAAACTTAATTTTTGTCCAGAGCATAACTCAAAAAGCCTTTGATATATCAACATGAAACTTCATAGGTTGATAGATCTCACTCAGGAGGTGTGCAGTGCACTAGAATGATAACTCTACTTTTCATAATTAATGATTTATTGCCCTTTGTTATTTTTCATACTAAATTTTTCATCTGAGTGGTGCATTACTCTAAAAGTTTTTGAGATGTCAACATGAAACTTCATAGGTTGATAGATCTTATTGAGGAGGAATGTTGTGTGCAAGAATAATAACTCTTCCCATTATAATTTTTGAGTTATTGCCCTTTGTTATTTTTCATACTTTTTGTCCGTGGCTCAAAAAGTGTTAGAGGTATCAACTTGAAACTTCATAGGTGGATAGATCTCATTGAGGAGGAGTGCAGCACACGAAAATGATAGCCTAGCCTGCATTATTTTTCAGTTTTCGCCTTTGTTATTTTCAGCCAGCAGTATTCACATAGGTTTCAATATTTTTTATCACTCAGCCATAAGTTTTCATTACCAAAAGACCCCTTAAAATTGAATTATTCTGCTCAACTACATATATATTCTTCCAATGAGCAAACACATTGGGTGGGGGATGGCCATGATAACATACCTCTTGTTTAAATAGTTGAGCGTCGATGTCCTCCGACAGCTCTTGTTATTTTGAAAGTTTGTTTAGTGTAAGTAGACTAAAGGTATCCCCATATATCAGTCTCAGGCATACACTTGATTAGAATCTGAAGAACTTGATGATATTCTCAACTGACCAAATTTATTTTAATGTTGTTTATCAAAATGTCTTTCTATCTTAACTTACTAAATATGTACATTAAAGTTGTTCATTATGTTATACAACATTGTAATAAGGTACACTGAAATAAGTTTATCTTAGTCCGTGCAGGGGCCTGACTATTAGGTTTATTTTGACAGGGGCATGTAGATACAAAATAGTGAGCTTACAAAGTCAGTCAGTGGTTCTACTCAGGTGACCGTTTGAAAATAATGCACAGGAGGGGCAGCTGAGGTCTTTTTCCACCAGTAAAGCTGGAAAGTCACCATATGACCTTTACAATGTTGGTGCGATGTCAAAAACGCCAAAACAAAAAATAAATGAAAAAACACTTGAAATTAACGACAATATTGGTTTTAGTATTAAGAAAATTTACTTTTTTTACCACAAATACATGTATCTATATTTTGTCAAGATTGATAACCAAAAACCCCTCTGCTCTATGAGTATAACCCCCTATTAGCTGCATAAAAAATGCCTTGATCCAGAAAACTTTGTGGACCTTAATACTGGCTAAGTGTTTTATAGCTCAAAAATTTTTCCTTTGTAATTTTTGGGATTATTGAAAAACCATGTTTAATAATTTTATGGAAATTTTTTTGCAAACCTCAAAAAAGCAGGGCAAAACCATAACGCCAAAAAACACATGTTTTTAAAATTTCTTTAATGTTATCCTCTTTATTTTTGAAATATGACTTTCAGGTTGCCAAATCCTAAATCAAAAAGAGGGAAACTTTTTGGGAATTACCATTTGTTTGTCAAGAAAAATAACATATACCCTTTAAAAGAATATAGTTTTTTAAATAGCACACCAAACAATAAAAAGGGTAGTATCCCCAACTTTTATAAAATTACATGCCAAGCTTTTTAAAGGATTTAAACAAAACCTGTTTTTGCTACCCTGGGTATTTTGTTTTGGCAAATAGGCAACTTTAACACTATTTCCTAATCATTGGAGTAAAATATATTAAATCACAGAAATTGGTATTTGGGAAAACTTATGAAAAATTTTTAAATGAAAGGTCCCCTTAAATTGAAAATAAAAGAATGCAATAAAACCCCTATATATGGGGAAGCTGTTGGGGGGTTCCAAAGTTTAAAGCCTGAGGAAAATATTTTAAAATTAAATAAACCCTGACAGTTTTTTTTTATTGACAACTTGTTATATACAAATTTTTAAACGTATTTGTGAATCAACCCCATAGTGTTTAAAGCATAAACAATATCTTCCTTTTGGGGTGGGGTGGTGTCCCCAAAAACCATGTTTTAATTTTTAATAATTTTTAAGCAAATTTAATCCCCAAAATATTTTTATAATATCCAAAATTTGAGCATCAATTTATTTATGCCCCCCCTTCAGAAAAAGAAGGAAAAAGGGTATATTTGTTTTTTGCTAAAAGTTTTTTCCCCGGTCCCCTGTCCAGTCCTATAAAGCCACCAATGGTTTTTTTTCCGCTTTGAATTAATCTTTTAAAAAAAACTATAAATATTCAACAGAAGTCTTCAAAATATTTCAAACATAATGGATTGGTCCATAACTTAGTAGAAAGATGACCCCCTTTTTGAATTTTTTTGGGAAACTAGGTCCAAAAAAGGTCAAGGGTCCGCAGCGGCCCCCTTAAATATCAAAATGAAGGTTTACTTTAATTGATAATATATATTTTTTTAAATTAGTCCCCTACCGGTTTACCAAAAGGGGACTTTAGGTTTACCCTCCGTCCGTCCCTACGTAAACGTCCCCGTCCCGTCTGTCAGTCCGTCCGTCCACAAAAATGGATCCCGGCGAATAACTGCGAAAAAAGGTACTGAAAATATTTTTATGAAACTTAATATATATATATATAATATATAATAATAGTAAAAATGGACATTATGCACGTCATTTTCTTTTTTTTTTCCTATGTTGAAAAAATTTTTGGTTGCCTATGGCAACAAATAGACTGAAAATAGGACAAATTTTACACATAAACTGGGATCCCGTGATAAACAGCAAAAAGTACTGAAATATTTTAAAATGAAACTTGAAAAATATGGGTAGGATGGCAAAAAAAGTCCCTGGAGATTATGCACGCCTTTTTTTTTCCTTCCCTTTGTTTAAAAAATCGGCTTGGTTGCCATGACAACAAATAAAACTGAAAATAAGGGCAAAATGTAACACATATAAACTGGGATCTAGTGATAAGGTAAAAAGTATTGAAAAATTTTTTATGAAACATGAAATATGGGTTGATGGCAGTCTGGAGATTTTGCATGTCTTTTCTCATTTCTTCTTATTTTGAAAAAAGTTGGTTGCCATAGCAACAAATTGGCTTAAAACATGGCAAATATAACAATATTTATGATGACTCAAAAAGAGCTGAATATTTTTATGAAACTTGAAATATGGATAGATGATAGTATGGAAATTATACACATCATTTTAATCTCGGTTCTTGACTATTGGGAGTATATTTAGAATTGTAATAATTTGCAAACGTCAGCAACCTCGTCAAGATTTCTGATTCTAGTTTTCAGGCTTTTTCACTATAAGTTCTTTATTTCTTAAGGCATTTATTTCAAACTTCAAATATAAGTTTCTGGTCATCAACCACATCATATGTGATAAGGTTTTCATTTCTAGCACAAAAATTATCAGTATTGCCTCCCTTGAACTTAGAATTTTCATGAATTATCCGTATTTCCAGAATTATCTCCTTCTTAAACTTTGAATTTTTCTTATTCATTATGTTAACTTTTTTACTTCAATTTCAAAATAAACATTCATTATGAACAGCTTCATAACTATTTGTTCTTGGTTAACGCTCACATCATGTATGACTTTTTGTATCTTTCTTTCAAGAGTTATCTCCTCTTTAAGAATTTTGCTTTTAAAAGTGTTATATTTTGGTAACAGGGATGTTTAAAAAATTAACTTTAGAGTGTCCGTCAGTCCGTCTGTCTGTTTATAAAAACTGTTTCCTGTGATCACCTTTAAAGAACTTTTCCAACAAGTTTACTTAAAATAAAGAAAAATTGAAACATTAGTGAATGGCCCTTCAGAATGTTGCTGGGCTTCTAACCAGTAGTGAACTTATGGATTGCTTGCAATACTATCATAATTGCTTGTTCCAGCTACCCTCCAATTGCATAACTTATTAATGATAGCTTTCATTCAGTTTCAGGTCATATATTGATTATTATTTTTTTTCCATAACTGAAAACTTCCATGTTCCCATTTATAGCATGTTCCTATAAGAATATTACCAATAGTATGAGTCAATGGCTAAAAAGGGGGGGGGGGCATAATGTTGTTCAACATTTCTTGTTATCTCTTAGATTCTACATGCAACCTCATATCTTTATAAACCAGTGAAGGGTTTCCCTGGAGCCTTTATGCTGTGAAGCGTAACTTTTCATAAAGGTTCATTGTTTCAGAATTTATGAAAGCTACTCACTTAATACCTTATTTTCATAAAAGATGCTATTTCATGAGGACAGATATTCATTTCAGCTTTATAATGTTTCAAAGGGTAGATGATCTTAAAATTCATTTTGGCAAAGTTATATTCCTTTGTAACTCACCAGCTGCTGGTGCTCAAAGGTGAATTTTTGTGATGGCCATTGTTCGTTGTCCGTTGTTTTCCACAATTTCTTTAAACAACATCTACTAAACCACAGAATGGATTTTGACCAAACTTTACAGGGATGACCCTTATGGTGGTCTTCTACAAAAGTTGCATAAGAGGTCCAGATTGATACATAAATAGTTCACAGGAGATTAAAAAGACTTTAAAAATTATATCTTTAAAAATATCAGAAACAAGAATTCCCTGAGCCTAGATTTTTGGCATGTAGCATCTTCTGGGTTCTCTACAAGTTATTAATCCCCTTCCACGTATTATAGTACTGGCCTTCGTCTGTCCGTCCATCCATCCATAAGAATTTTGTGTCCGCTCAATAACTTTTAAATCGCTGATTTTTTTTAAAAATAACTTGTTACAAGTAATCACCATAATGAGACGTTGTCCAGATTGCAACAATTGGGTTGCTACCCCTAAGGTTAAGGTCACACTTCACTGATTTTTTCCTGTATTTTACTGCCGAATAAAGGCTGTTTCCCCTTGTCCAAAATAGATATATTTTCCCCTAAAAATGCTTATATTTTCCCCTGAAATGCCATGTGCATATTCTTTACCAGAACTGTGACTTAACAGCAGCTGTCTTATATCAGCTAGATGTCCCTTTAGATAGCCTCTGCTTTGTACCATGCATGCTAAATTGAACTGAAATTGAACATTGTATAAAATGTGTGGTAAATTCCATTCTTAGCTATTGGAATTTGACTTAAGATTTCCATTTACCACGCTTTATTTTCCCCTCCAGAAAGCCACAGGTTGTTTTGAAAATTGAAAAAAAAACTCACTGCAATTTAAGGTCAAAAGTTAAAAAGTCTACATTTCATAATAAAAAGTCTACTTTTCGTGTTCGCTCCATAACTTTTTAACCGCTGAATTTTTTTAATAACTTGGCAGAGCTGATCACCGTTATGAGACGATGTGCAGAGCGCAATTATTGGATTGCTACAAAAAAGGTCAAGTTCTCACTTAACATGTCAAATGTTAAAAAGTCTACATTTAGTGTCCGCTCCATAGTTTTTTAACCGCTTAAATTTAAAAAAATAACTTAGCACAATTGATCACCATTATAAGACCATGTGCAGAGCCCAATAATTGGGTTGCTACCCCCAAGGTCAAGTTCTCACTTAAAGGCCTAATGTAAAAAGTCAACATTTCGTGTCTGCTCCATAACTTTTAAACTGCTTAAATTGAATAACTTAGCACAAGTGATCACCTGATTATTAGACGATTTGGAGAGGGCAATAATTGGGTTGTTACCCCAAGGTCAAGGTCACATTTAAAGGTAAAGTGTTAAAAGTCTGCATTTCGTGTCTGCTCCATTACATTAAAACCGCTGCAATGTTTTTAAGATAACATGGCACAAATGATCACCATTATGACACCATTGGCAGAGCACACTAATCAAGTCACAATCCTGAAGGTCAGGGTCGCACTCGAAGCTATGTGCTTATGATATGCATGGCACAACATTATGGTTATGGTTGGTAAAAGGTCAAGAAGTACACATTCATGTTCACTGCGGAAGGGGATATAGCTGTCCTTTAGGCTGCCTTGTATAAATCATGTCTTTGGGTCAAAAAATGGCCTGGTCCTTTTGGTCAGTTAGTTTTAATAGGCTTACATAGGAAAATATATTAGGTCTTCATTTATAGAACTGCTATGCCTACAGCTTAGATATTTGGCATGTAGCATTGTCAAGTGGACCTCTTCAAAAGTTATATAAAATCATGCCCCTGATATCAAAATTGTCTGCACCAAGAGGGTAACTTTATTCACTTGTAAAGTGATGTATCTTATTTAGAGACTTTTCAGAAACTACAATGCCTAGAACTAAGATATTTAGCTTGTACCATTACCTTGTGGTCTTTTTCTAAATTAATATATGCCCCTTGGGTCAAAATTTAGCCAAACACTTGGGATCACTTATTTTACATAGACTGGTATAGTTATAATCTTCTCTGAAATAGAAATGGCAGGAGCTTAGATAATGCTACATGTAACATCACCTAGTGGTCCTCTACAAGTTCAAAAATTAGATATTTATCATTCCCTGGGGTAAAAAATGGCCTGCTCTGGGGGTAAATTATTATATAAAGACTTGTATAGTAAAAATGTCAAAAATATTCTTTTTGAAATTATAAAGCCTAGAGCTTAGATATTTGGTTTGTAGCATTGCCAATACACACACACACACACACACACACACACACGCACACGCACACGCACACGCACACACACACACATATATATATATCTACAAAAGTCATTGTTATTGAAATTTTGCATTGATGTATAGTGGCACCTACAAAACATTAGATATCTGTAAAATATTCCTCATGCTCTTGTTATCCTTTTTACCCCCCGCCGAATGGCGGTTGGAGATATAGAAATAGTCTTCGTCCGTCCGACCTTCGTCCGTCCGTCCTTCCGTTCGACATTTTTGTCAGGAGCATATCTCAAAAAGTGTTTGAGGTATCAACTTGAAACTTCATAGGCTGATAGATCTCATTGAGGAGGAGTGCAGTGCACAAGAATGATAAATCTACCCTGCTTAATTTATGAGTTATTGCCCTTCGTTATTTTTCAAACTTCATATTTTGTCCAGAGCATAACTCAAAAAGCCTTGGAGATATCAATATGAAACTTCATAGGTGGATAGATCTCACTCAGGAGGTGTGCAATGCACAAGAATAAAAACTCTGCTTTTCATAATTTGTTATTTTTCATACTTAATATTTTCACATGAGTGGAGCATAAGTCAAAAAGTCTTTGAGATGTCAACATGAAACTTCATAAGGGGATAGATCTTATTGAGGAGAAATGCTGTGTGCAAAAACGATAACTCTTTCCTTTATAATTTTTGAGTTATTGCCCTTTGTTATTTTTCATACTTTTTGTCCGGAGCTTATATCAAAAAGTATTTGAGGTATCAACTTGAAACTTCATAGGTGGATAGATCATATTGAGGAGGAGTGCAGTGCACAACAATGATAACTCTACCCTGCATAATTTTCTCAGTTATTGCCCATTGTTATTTTTCAAACTTATTTTTTGTCCAAAGCATAACTCAAAAAGCCTCTGAGATATCAATATGAAACTTCATAGGTTGATAGATCTTACTCAGGAGGTGTGCAATGCACAAGAATGATAAGTCTACCCTTCATAATTTTTAAGTAATTGCCCTTTGTTATTTTTCATACTTAATTTTTCACCTGACTGGGCTGAGTGGAGCATAACTCAAAAAGTCTTTGAGATGTCAACATGAAACTTAATAGGTGGATAGATCTTATTGGGGAGGAAGCTGGTGAAAGAATGAAAATTTTCCTTGATATTTTTTGAGTTTTTGGGTTTTGTTATTTTTCAATTTTTGTCCGGAGCTATCTAAAAAAAGTGAAAGGAGGTATCAATTTGAAATTTCATGGCGGATGATTCATTGGGGAGGAGTGCAGCACGCAAGAATGATAATACCCTGCGTTTTTTTTCATTTTTTTCCCCTTCCCTTTATTGTCAGCCAATTATTCCTGTTTCAATATTTTATCACTCACCCATTAGTTTTCATTACCAAAAACCTAAAAAAATTTTAATTACTCTCTCTCTTTTTTTTCCAATGGCAAACCCCATTGGGGGGGTCCTCTGGCTCGTTTTTTAAAACTGGGATTTAAAAATATGAAAAATCTTCTTTCGGAAGCTTCTCCTTAAAATTTGGGAAAATGACATGAGTTGGTACCAATATGGAGTTGGAATATGGCATAAGTCGGTACCATATGGCGTAAGTCGGTACCAATGTGGAATCTCAAGCACTAATGCTTGGCAGATATATCAGATTTTTTTTTATCTCATTTAAGCATTGAATTAAAATCATAGTATTATATCATATATTTTCAGGAAATGAAAACATCAAGAATTTTGCACCCATTTATTCTTCCATTGCTAGCTATTGTTGACCTACCATCACAAGATTGGTAAGATTGGTAGATATACACGGTAAAAGAAAGAGTGTAACACCAAGTACAACAAGATTTATGTTAAGATCGTTTTTACAAAATGACCAACACATGGTCTTTATCTGGCCTTTAGATCTGCTCTTGACTGAATATGTTATTGTTCCTTTTTGTTGTAGAAAGTAGATGAAAGTTACAAGTGATACCAATTATTTTTATTGTATTAGTTTATCTTTTGTAATACTCCCACCAACAAAGTTTTGGGTGCTATATAGAAGTCAGTTTGGAGGTTGTTCCGTCTGTAAGTCTGTCAGTCTGTCAGTCCACTTCATGGTTTCTTGACAGTAACAAGAGTTAGGAATGAGATATTGTAATCAAAACTGAGTATATAGCAAACTTACATGAAGACCCAGCTTGTCCGTCCGGCTGTCGATTTTTCCTTGTCCGCCCAATAACTTAAGATTCCTTTGACCCACAGTCTTCAAATTTAGTATTTAGATTGGTCTTGATAAACAGATGATGCCTTTTGATTTTGAGGTCACCCGGTCAAAGGTCAAGGTCACAGTGGCCTTGGCTATAAAAAGCTTGTCCGCCCAAAAACTTCAGTATCCTTTGACCAACAGTCTCCATATTTGGCATGAAGGAAAGTCATGACTATGAGATGACCCCATTTAGATTTTAAAGTCACTGGGTCAAAGGTCAAGGTCACAGGGGCCTTGACACAAAAAATTGTCTGCCCAAGAACTTAAGATTCCTTTGACCCACAGTCTTCATATTTGATATTTTGCTTGGTCAGGATTAGTAGAAGACCCCATCAATTTTGAGGTGACCAGGTCAGAGGTCAGAGGTCAAGGTCACAGGGCCTTGACTTCAAAAAGCTTGTCCGCCCAGTAACTTAAGCATCCTTTGACCCACAGTCTTCATATTTGGGATGAAGGTTAGTCTTGACGCCTATTGTTTTTCATGGCCCTTGGTTAAAGGTCAAGGTCACAGGAACCTTGACTAAAAAAAAACTTGTCCGCACAATAACTTCCTTTCCTTTGACTCACAGTCTTTATATTTGGCATAGAGATAAGCCATGATTAGTAGATGACCCCTATCGATTTTGAGGTCACTGGGTCCAAGATCAAGGTGACAGGGACCTTGACTAAAAAAGCATGTCCGCCCAATATCTTAAGATTCCTTTCACCCAGTATTCATATTTGGCATGGAGGTTAGTCATGATTAGGAGATGACGCCTATTAATTTTGAGGTCATTGGGTCAAAGGACAAGGTTAGATGGGCCTTGACTGAAAATAAGATTTTCCGACCAGTTACTTAAGATTCCTTTGACCCACTGACTTCATATTTGGCATGAAGGTTAGTCATGATTATTAGATGACCCCTATTGATTTTTAGATCAAAGGTCAAGGTCAGAAGTGCCTTGACTAAAAAATTTGTCGCCCAAAAACTCAAGAATCCATTGACCCACAGTCTTTATATATTTGGACGGAGGTTGATCATGATAATAAGGTGACCCCAATTGATTTTTAGGTGACTGTATCAAAGGTCAAGGTCACAGAGATTGTAACTATAATAAGCTTGTCTGCTCAAATGCTTAAGAATGCCTGTCTGCAGTGTATTGATTTTGACATTTTCACATTTGAAGCATGTAGAATACATAACTTAGCAATGCACTGGCTTAGTAACCTCAGATTTGGCATGGAGGTTGTCCTTGAGCTCTAAATGGCCACTATTGATTCTGACAAAGTGGTATGCGGGGATTATCACGCCATGACAATGGCATTTCTATTTAAAGTAAAAAAATGGTTTCCAGACATTAACAAGAGACAGGAAAAATGAGATAATGTTATTTGGTAAATAGTAAGCTTATGAAAGGGTTCCCACGGTCAAGGAAAAATCAGGGAAAAATGATTTTTTTTCAAGGTCAGGGAAAAGTCAGGGAAATTGATGAAATTTTGAAATTGATCAGGGAAATATGAAAAATAAGCAATTGTCAGGGAAAAGTCAGGGAATTTTGTGAGAGAAGAATGTTGATCAAACTGTTGGAAGTAAAATCAGTCAAGGATAAGGCAGTTACTTCGATTTTTTTTTGGGTATCTTTATATTTATTTACCATTATTGGCATCTTTTTTATTCTTGTAAATATCTTACTCTAAAAATATGCTTATGTCTGTAAATTTTCGAAATCTTTTGTCATTTAAAGTTCTTTAACTTTATAGTGGAGTTACAAAATCTTCTAAATAACAGGTAGTCCAAAATTAGCCAAACTTGGCAGGATTGCTCTTTTGATAAAGGGTTTCCAAATTTGTTCAAAGAATTTGATTTGATTCTATTCAAGAATCTGGTTGTCATTGCAACGAAAAGAAATTATAAGAAAAAAAAAAGAATTAAAAACATCTACTTTTAAAGACCCACAAGGCTTAGAGCTTAGATATTTTGCAAAAGGCATCGTCTATTGGACCTCTAAAAAGATTGTTCAAATTATAGACCAGGGGTGAAAATTGGCTCCCCCCAGGGGATCATTGATTTTCATTATGTACATATAGTAAAAAATTTAAAAAATCTTCTTGTCTGAAGGGAAACAACTCGTATTGGAATGTCTTTTATAACATTTGTACAAGTTATGCAATTTAAAAAAAAAAACTGATTCACAAACTGGAAGGTTTAAAGGTCATAACCTTTAGCAGGAGAAATGTTTGCTTATAATAGATATTTATGAAATGATTAGAAGTCATGAACTCTAGCAAGAGAGATCTGAGCTTTGCAAGAATATTTATGAAACAATTTGAGCACATAATAAGGACATTATGATTTTCACTATGTATATGATGATGATTTAAATTTTAACTATTAAAGAAATAGGTAATGCTTAATTGAAAAGAACGCATTAAGAGATATAAATGTAACTGTTTTTCAAAGTTTATAAGAGCAATGTAACACAGTAAATACCTATCAATTATTCTATTTTATATTGCCTTTGTATTTTAACATTAGACACATCTGCATATTTTCTTACATATGTCATGCTCAGACCTGGGGTAATCATTAGTTGTAATAATTGATTTTTTAATCGATTACACGATTACACTGTAATCATCATGTAATTGATTACCTTGCCAAAATTGATTAATTTAATTGTAATTAATCAATTACAGCTAAAATTCAGTCAGTAATTATGATTACAATTTGATTGACATTGATTACTTTCAGATTTAACAGGAAACTATTTTAATTCAAAGGATGCCTTTATTTTACATGAAAGAGTTTAACTTTTGTTTTACATTTATATAGTAAAAGCCTTTAATAAAGACCATCATCTGGGCTGGACCAAAGTGGTCATAATTGTGAATGTTCTTATCATTGCTTACATACTTTACGACCATGGTCTGTTTTAGTCATTTTGTATGAAAAAAACAAACCAGCATGTATCTTAAGCTACAAATACAATATCAAAGACACTATGAAAGTATGCTTTGATATCGGATGAGAGGAAAACATACTTCTGAAAAATTTATCATAAAATTCTCTTTGGTCAGATTTCAATATCAATTATTATATGATGAACATAAATCACCTATCAAATAAAAGTTAATTCCGAATAAAGGAAAACTTTGTTAACATTCTAGAGGCTACTGTTTCAGTCCAAATATCCTGGAAATTTACCTGAAAGGTTGTTGAGATTATTCCTAGCACAAAGTTCAAATTCGTTCATCTGGGGTGAAAAATTAGGCCACACAGCCCAAATATGACAAAACCTTGTTAACATTTGCATTTTTCAGATGCAGTTATGAATATTATGATATCAGTTGAAGATTAAGACATTGTATCTGTTTTTCATCTTTAGTTAACAATGATAATAACTGTTTATGGGGACATTTTGTCCTTTTTACACATTTCAAGTTTTAATCTTTAAATCATTTGTTAATATTATGATAAATATACATGAACTTTAATATTTCAGGGAAAGAGAGTTTTGGTTTGTCTCTCCACTTTGTGAAAACGGTGATCTTTATGAAGTCCTCAGACATGACAGGATGCAACAGATCCCGAAACTGAATGGGCAGAAAAGAGTGAAAATTCTGCTCCAAGTTGCTTTAGCTATCAAGTACATCCACACTGAAGTGCCTGATGTCAGGTAACGAGTAATCCCTTTTTTTTGAGGCCCCAACTGGGTAACCCCATTTATTCATCCCGTAATAGGTATGAGAGGGTCGGGGTCATCCCCCACATACCTTACATTATCTATACATGTATATCACATTGTAATATTTACAAACAAAATATCATAATATACCTTAAATTTTATCATATTAACATTATAATTAAAGCATACAAATTGTCTATTTTACACATGTATGTAAGTTATTTAAAAACCGAAAACAAAAGAGAACCTAACATAAATATAGAATGTCAGTGTAATTTATTCGATTAACAATCTTACAATTTGCTATCTTTTAATTTCAGTGTCGGTCAAATAGTCCAGGCTAATTTAAGGCTATTTTTAAAGCCATAACATGTGGGTAACATTTTTTTCTCTAAGACAAATATATGTATTTTTTCAATTCTAAAAACAATATATCATATTCGAAGTCCTTATCTTCAGAACCTAAAATAAAAGATTTACAGTTGAAAATATTGTCAAAATTATGTATGTTACTTTGTAAATATTGAAATAGAGACTGAATTTTTTGACATTCCCAACATAAATGTATAAGTGTTTCTTCTTGACAGTTGCAGAAAGTACACATTTTATTATCGACAATTTTCATTTTAAACAGCATTGAGTTTGTTGCTAAAGTTTTGTGAATTATTCTAGTCTGAAACCACTGAATGTATGAATCTTTGGTACATTTAAATACATAACTATATATCAATGGCCAGTTTATTTCATTATCTATAAAGTATGTGTTCCATTTTTCCTTACTTGTTGGTACATCTGTATTTTTGACAAAAGTTTCATACAGGTATTTCTTATTGCTATTTGTAATAATAATAGGTTTGATAAAACAGCTTACAATAGGATATTGAACATTTAGCAAATCAGTATTAATGGTAATATTTAGCTTTAGCATGTAAGATGTTATAGCCCGTTTTAAACCATGATATTCTAAAAAATTTACTTGTTTGCCTATACACTGTTCTAAAAGATTTAACTCAATAAAATCACCTTGACCATTAAGAATATCTTTCACAAATCTTATTCCTTTATCATAAAAAGATTTAATTTAGATATATCTATGTCCTATTGAAAAGCAATGGTTATAAAACTGTGGCATATGTAATATTTGTTCGAAGTTATCTATACAAAGTTTATCAACAAAGGTCATGTAAGCTTTTAAAACATCAATCCAGAAAGCATTCTTAATCTTATAATTAATTAATATACAGTACATTTTTCCAAAATTAAAAACTTTATCAATATTAAACAATGAGTTAACAAACTTATAACATTTACTATCACATATCTTTTAAGCCATTTTATTTTCAAAGAATGAACATAACTACTAATATCTACCATGTTAAGACCACCTTCTTTGTATGTTTAAATGATTACAGATTGTTTAATTTTTGCCTTACCTTCCCAAATGAAATGATAAAATAAATCATTAAGTGTTTTCAAAAAAACATTATTAGGTGTATGTAGGCCTGTAAAACAATGAGTAAACAAAGGAAGCAATTTTGACTTAACAACAGTGATTTTTCCTAGTGGAGTTAATACCTTTTTTTCCAATGACTAATACTATTTTTTACTTTCTGAAGCTTTTCATCAAAATTTAGATCAATCATTTTTTCTAAATTAACATCAAAAGTTAATCCTAATAGTTTAAACTGCGTGTCACCCCATGTTAGTTTCCACCTTGTCTTAATTGATCTAGTACTATATTTAAGAGAGCCTATCCAAATAACCTTAGTTTTGTCAAAATTTATCTTTAAACCCGAAAGTTCTGTTAATTTATTTGACAAATTTAAAGCAGTATTAAGTGATTTTTCTGAACCATCCAAAAGTAGTGATATATCGTCCGCAAACTGAGATATTTTATATTCCTCGCCATCTATCTTTATACCTTTAACATCTTTACATTGTCTTTTTTTAACTGCTAAAATTTCTGCACACAGAATAAAGATATAAGGAGAAATTGGATCACCTTGTCTACAACCTCGTTTAATTAAAAAAAATGGATAAAAAAACATTCAATATTACACAAGTTTCAGTTTTATATAAAAACAGAGAAATCCATTTCCTAAACATTGGACCAAAATGAAATAATGAAAGACATTTCTCTATAAATGTAAAAGATAAAGTATCAAAAGCTTTTTCAAAATCAATCTGGTATATTATTATCTTCAGTGTATTTCATTATATCATACAATAATCTAGTATTTTCACCAATGTACCTATTTTTAATGAAACCAGTTTGATCTTTTGACACTAAAATATCTAAAACACTTTTAAGTCTGTTTGCTATACTACCTGAGGCTAATTTATATACTACATTTAGTAAAGTAATCGGTCTCCAGTTTTTTAAAATTTTTTAGGTTTATTTTGTTTTGGAATGCATGTAATTGTTCCTAATTTTTGATTTCTAGAAAATGAATTAACCTTATATGCATAATTAATAGCTTTCACTACAAAATGTCCAATTCTATTCCAAAAAGTTTTGAAGAAGTTTACTGTAAATCCATCACACCCAGGGCTTTTATCATTTTTCATATTTTTTTATGTAAAGGAGACTTCATCATATGAAAGGAGACCTTCAAGCCTGAGTGATTCACTATCAGACAACATATTAATATCACAATCCCTAAATTCTCTTTCAATATTACAATCATTCAAAGTTACATTTTTGTAACAAGTTTTCATAATAAGCACTAGTTTCTTTAAGTATATCCTTTTGATCATAAATAAAAGTTCCATCATCAAGTTCCAGAAAAGGTATTGTCTTAGCTGAACAATGTGATTTCTCTAAATTTAAAAAGTAATTAGAAGGTTTTTCTCCGGATTCAATCCATTGTGACCTTGACCTAATCATAGCACCCTTTATTTTATTGTTTCTTAATTCAGTCAGTTCGTTTTGTTACTGTAGAAGTTTGTCTTTATTATCATTTGTCAAGTTTTGTTCTAGAAAAATAATTTCTTCAAATAATTTTTTTTCATATGTATTTCTTGCATTAGCTTTAAAAGAGCTATAAGAAATGGATTTACCTCTAATTTCCATTAAAAGTGTCTCTAAAAAAAGTTCATCATTAATAACAAAGTCTATATCTTTATTGTTTATATTCAAAACATAATCTATATTGTATAGAGGTAAACACTATTGCAATTTTATTTCATCTATTTTCTTTTTAATGATATCAAGGAATTCAATGTCATGTAAAAGAGAATTATTAAATTTCTATAAACCTTTTCCATGATTAACAGGAACAAAACAAAAATCCAAATATATCATTGAATGATCAGATCTATAACTAAAATCAATATCACATTTACGTACAAACTGATATAAATTTTTTTGTTATAAGAAAAAAATCTAATCTACCTTGCTGTATTGGATTGGTGCGTCTCCATGTATATTTTTATATCCCTAATTATAGTTTAATGTCCGATAAGTCCCCGTGTTTTTTCAAGTCCTTGGGGGTGGGGGAGGTGGGGTCCGATCATGACCATAATTTGGCAGAAAGTATTATAGTAGGTCAATATACATATATCTGACGTAATATTACCGAAAAAAACCCAAGTTCTTTGGTTAATTGGGATATACCTATGGGGGCCCCCCGTTGCCCCCACAAAAGTAAAAATTTTTTTAAGGAACTTGAAATTTACCAAATTTTCCTTCCTTCCAGGGAAGTATTTTATCCTGCACAAAGTCTCGAAATTTGAACACATCTCCACTAAAATTTTGGTTTATGTTTTGAAAAGCCTGCTTGGGGCACACCCACTCTTGGTCCCAAGAAATTTTGGACTCGAAATTCTTCCTTATTTGGAAATGACAGCCATTTTTTTGGCTGAATTCAAAAATAGTTTTTGTCCCATAAGTCCCCCTTCATTTTTTTGCCTTTTTTGACGATAAATAAAAGTCTTTAACATTTTCCAAGCGAGT
Organism: Ruditapes philippinarum; assembly: GCF_026571515.1. Classification (NCBI taxonomy): domain Eukaryota; kingdom Metazoa; phylum Mollusca; class Bivalvia; order Venerida; family Veneridae; genus Ruditapes; species Ruditapes philippinarum. The sequence continues at coordinate 46,507 of NW_026855779.1, forward strand.
AAAATATATGTTATAGGGAATCTAAATACCTATAAAATGAGGGTTATTTATGGCAATGTGTCCATTGGTTCAGCCACAACAAGCCAAAAACCTAAAAAAGACGAAATTTTGGCATATATTCATATCATTTTTTTTAAAGAAAACATGCATTGATTATTTAAAAAATGCTTTGGATGTGTAGTTTTTTACCTAATCTTGCGATTCCTGGGTCCTCCCAGGCTCTCAGCTCGAGTTTAAGGGTAGTTTTCAGTCGAACTTCTGACCCACCCAATAAATTCGTAATTTTCTATCAGCGGTGCTGGACACCCTTACATAAAATTGGTTTGTGACTTTAAACATTGATTTAAAATAATCAATTTATGTTTTCCTTGTTCTTTGAATATATATAAACAGAAATACATTTCATTTACAATATTATTTTCGTCCGTCCGTCCGTACGGGATCGACAATCTTTATATATATCCCGAGAACGTTGAAAATAGCCTTAAAATGACACAAAAATGACCGTTAAAATTACTAATTATCGTTTTCTTTTTCTAATTAAACATTCTTTGTATAGTATACCATCTCCTGAAGGGGAATATGTAAAAATATTGTATACATGTGTGTCTGTCTGTGCGTAATTTAGGCTTAAACCTGTTGAAACGTACCCTAATCCTACCCTTATCGCAACATTTTTTTGTTTTTTTTCATGAACTTTAAATGTCTCTAAAAATTTTTTGAGATAATATATTTACTTGAAATTTCTTTTAATATAACATTTAGATAATAGTCTAAAGGAATAGCGAAGACCATTTCGTCGGGAAAGATGTATGAAATATAGCAGTTTTGTCTTACATTACCTTCGATATACACTTAATAAATGCTTATAAGTTAAATTATAAGCTTTATAAATAAAGAATTAAACCTTCTTAGTACTAAGTTTTGTTATGCCATACAGTTTTTGAAAAAAATATTACTCGTCTGTATGTCTGTCTGTGCGTAATTCACGTCATACCCCATATTTTTCTAATTTTCTTGCCTAAATTTTCCTGTTTTAAATACCTATATTAAATCACTTTAAAAATTAATAAGAACAATATATCGACATGATTCTTTTTTTGTTGTAAACTCCTTTAATATGCCTAAAGAATAATAAAAAAAATAATAAAGATATCTTAATAAATAATGTCATAATTTGTCGATAAATATATATGTAAAATCGCGCCAAAATTCAGTTGACGTGCTTTTTCCGCGCTTTTTTATCAAAAGTGTATATACTTATACACACTTACACTGACGGACAGAGAGACATATATTTAAATGTATTACTCTATCGTAAAGTACACATATAGCCCTACAATATGGTGTATTATTAATAAAAAAATGTTAATTATTTATGTCATAATTCATAATGGAAAATGATGAAAAAGGCCGATTTTCGAATTCGCGCGCGATTTTGTCTTAAGTATATATACTTATACATACTAACACGGACGGACAGACAGACATATATTTAATTGCATTACTTTATCGTAAAGTACACTACTTTATCGTAAAGTACACATATAGCCCTACAATATGGTGTATTATTATTAAAAATATATTAATTATTAATGTCATAATTCATAATTGAAAATGATGAAAAAGGCCGATTTTCGAATTCGCGCGCGATTTTGTCTAAAGTATATATACTTATACATACTAACACGGACGGACAGACAGACATATATTTAATTGCATTACTTTATCGTAAAGTACACTACTTTATCATTAAGTACACATATAGCCCTACTATATGGTGTATTATTATTAAAAAATATTAATTATTAATGTCATAATTCATATTTGAAAATGATGAAAAATGCCGATTTTCTTCACAGCACGCGATTTTGTCAAAAGTATATATACTTGTAGACACTAACACGGACGGACAAACAGACATATAATCAAATGCATTACTTTATCGTAAAGTTCACATATAGCCCTACAATATGGTGCATTATTATTAAAAAATATTAATTATTAATGTCAAAATTCATAGTTGAAAATGATAAAAAATGCCGATTTTCTTAGCGCGCGAGAACATGTCAAAGGTATATATACTTTTAGACACTAACCTGGACGGACAAACAAAGATATATTTAATATCCTTTTTTTATCTTAAAGTATACATATAGCCCTACAATATGCTGTATTATTTATAAAAATATATTATTTATTGAGGTCATAATTTATAGATGAAAATGTTGAAAAACGCCGATTTTGTCAAATTATATATAATGGTATACACTAACACAGACGGACAGACAGACATATAATTTAATGCATTATTTTGTGTTAAAGTACACATTTATCCCTATAATATGATGTGTTATTTATAAAAATATATTAAATATTAAGAGCATAATTCATACTTGAAAATGATTAAAAAATCAATCAAATATCACCTAAATTGTGAAAAAATATAAGTTCGAACCTTTACTATTCACCTTATATGACTTGCCTAGACCCCTATAAACCACATATATACCTGTAAGGGGTCCCAATCTTTAGCAGACATCCAGACCTTTACAACCATGTATGCTCACGATATTTTCTTAGCCTGTTGGGCTCGAACTGGGCCGTGAATCCAATAAATACACGAAAAATCGAGATAAGTTCGAACACCGAATACTCACCTTTTATGACATGTTTAGACCCTTATGAACCAAACACATACCTATAAGTGATCTCATTCTTTAGCAGACAACCATACCTACACAACCATGTATGCTAGCGATATTAACTTAGCCTGTGGGACTCGAAACGGGCCCTGAATCTAATAAATATACTAAAAATAGTGATAAATTGTAAGTTCGAACACTGACTACTCACCTTGTATGACTTGCCTAGACCCCTATGAGCCACACATATACCTATAATTGGTCTCAATCTTTAGCAGACACCCATACCTACACAACTATGTATGCTAACGATATAAACTTAGCCTGTGGGGCTCGTACCGGGCCGTGAATCCAATAAATACACGAAAATAGTGATAAATTTTCAGTTCGAACACCAAATACTCACCTTGCATGACTTGCCTAGACCCCTATGAACCACACATATACCTATAAGTGGTCTCATTCTTTAGCAGACACCCATACCTACACAAGCATGTATGCTAACGATATTTACCTAGCCTGTAGGGCTCGAACCGGGCCGAAATTGTTCAAAATTTCTTATCCTAACCCTAACCATTACCCTAAAATGAACATTCATCACTCAATATCTCCCATATTAGGAGAGCCCTTATAACTCAAACTTGACATCATCAAAGCCACTTAAGGTACTAATCATATACCAAATATGGTCATTTACCCTATAGCCGTTTGGGTTATTTCTAAAAAAATATATATATTAAAAAAAAATTGTCCTATAAGTCCCTTACAAAAATTTCCAAATTTGGTCACGTAATAAATGGTTAAGTAATATGGTGACTTCATTTTTATTATAGTAATAAAATAACACATTCATATTAATTTCATGCTTTAATTCGATTAAATAAAAAAATGCAAGCAAATAGGCATATTTCACTCATCACCTGATCATTTTTTTATGATATCGAACTAAGGGCCATAATCAAGGGCAGACAACTCAGCTTATCACCCCTTGTAAGATAATACATTGATTAGATATTACCCTATAACAATTACATAATAACACCTAATATTAAAACACAGGGACTTACAGGACAGTACAGGGACTTGTAGGACTGACAGGGACTTATAGGACTGGGATCAGGGATTTATAGGACAGTACAGGGTCTTATCGGACAGTACGGGGACTTACAGGACATGTGGGAGGACTTATAGGACAAAAACTATAACACCATGTAACTCTCTAAAAGGATCAATAAGTTCTTTATCTTCAATAATACTGAGTAAAACATTTCTAGCCTTCACATTATTTTTCTTTGATTTATAATTATTGTAGTCCAGGTCTGGATTTTGAACAAGATTATAATCTCCACAAATTATTAGAGAGTCATTTTCGTCAGAACAATTTAATATATCAAAAAATATATCTAAAGAAACTAGGACTATCTGTATTTTGTGCATATATATTAACTAATGTAAAAGTTATGGAATCCAATGAAATACCTAACATTATAAAACTTCCACAGTCATCAGTTTTAACAAAATTTATTTTAAAATCTAAATCTTTTCTACATAAATTGGCCACATCTTTTGCATTAGATTTACAATGACTAAAAAAACATAAGCCATTCCATTCAGAACAAATTTATTTTCTTTTCAAATTCTTTAATAAAATGTGTTTCTTGCAGACAAAGTACTAGTATATCAGCATATTTTGAATGAAATAGATTAAAAACATCACGCCTCTTGATGCTGTCATTTAAACCACGGCCATTGTAAAAGAAAATTGTAAGATTACTCATAGCTAATGTTTACAAAAAACATTCATCATTATATCTAAAATATAAATAAACATTACACTTGACTAAGTTAAATATATATTACCCTGTGGGATAGTTAAAACAAACATACATACCTCAAAAACATAGTGTAATATGGTTGCATATAAAACTAAATTACACTTACTGCAAAAAAAAAAAAAAAAAAAAAAATAAGAAAAAAAAAGATAGTAAAAGTTGTGTTAAATTTAAATGAATGGTGCAAAAATATGTTACTGTATTTTTCTTTTCATTTATATCAATATTTTTTCTAACTTTTCTTAATAATAAATGTGCCGGAAACCATAAGCATTCACTGTGATGAATTAAATTGCATCTTTCAATATTTTGATTACAATAATTAAATAAACTAAATACCCTCTTAATCCGTATATTGATAAGATAGGAGGCTGGAGATGTCCCTGACCCCATATCCAGCAAAGGATGTGATAATAGAGTAATCAGTTTAAGGCACTTTTAATACAGGGAAAAGAATAAAATACAACAAAACAAAAAAAACAAAACAACCAACAACAAAAATAAAAACAAAAAAAAAAACGAAAAAAAACAATAAAGCATACCAAAGAAGTGTGTCAACGAAAAGTTCCAAGATAATGGCCAGAAAAAGTAATTATCTAATAATATTCTTTGTAAGGGAGGCAATTGAAATTGCTGTGTGACCATTGAAATTATTTAAGATAAGTAACTGTATGCTTACATATATGCATATACAAACATATTATATGTAATTATGCCCCCGCCATATAATGGCAGGGGCATATAGTGTTACCCTGTTCCGACATTCCGTCATTCCGTCCTTCCGTCATCATCAGTTTCCGTTCATTATCTTAATAACCCTTGCACATATTGAACTCAAATTTGACATATGGATATGTCATGAGAAAATACAGGTCAAGTTCAAAATTGGTCATGGTTCGATGATTTTTGGCAGAGTTATGCCCCTTTTACATTGAAAATAATATGAAATTTTCAGTTTCCATTCATTATCTCCCAAACGGTTCAAAACATTCAATTCAAAATTGACATATGGATATGTCATGAGAAAATACAGGTCAAGTTCGAAATTGGTCATGGTTCGATGATTTTTGGCAGAGTTATGCCCCTTTTACTTTGAAAATAATATGAAATTTTCAGTTTCCGTTCATTATCTCCCCAACGGTACAACACATTCAACTCAAACTTGACATATTGATATGTCATGAGAAAATACAGGTCAAGTTCAAATTTGGTCATGGTTCGATGATTTTTGGCAGAGTTATGCCCCTTTTACTTTGAAAATAATATGAAATTTTCAGTTTCCGTTCATTATCTCCCCAACGGTACAACACATTCAACTCAAACTTGACATATTGATATGTCATGAGAAAATACAGGTCAAGTTCAAATTTGGTCATGGTTCGATGATTTTTGGCAGAGTTATGCCCCTTTTACTTTGAAAATAATATGAAATTTTCAGTTTCTGTTTATTATCTCCCCAACAGTATTAAACATTCAACTCAAATTTGACATATTGATACGTCAAAGGAATGCGCAGGTCAATTTCAAATTTGGTCATGGTTCGATGATTTTTGGCAGAGTTATGCCCCTTTCACTTTAAAAATAATATGAAATTTTCAGTTTCCGTTTATTATCTCCCCAACAATATTACACATTCAACTCAAATTTGACATATGGATATGTTTTTGGAATGCGCAGACCAAGTTCGAATCTGGTCATGGTTCAATGATTTTTGGCAGAGTAATGCCCCTTTCACTTTGAAAATGATATGAAATTTACAGTTTCTGTTTATTATCAACCCAACAGTGTTACATATTCAACTCAAAATTGACATATGGATATGTCAAAGGAATGCGCAGGTCAAGTTGGAATTTGGTCATGGTTCGATGATTTTTTGGCAGAGTTATGTCCCTTTCACTTTGAAAATAATATAGATACATCTTAGGAATAAGCAGTTTAAGTTTGAATTTGGTCGTGGTTCAATGATTTTAGACAAACTTATCTTTCCTGAATGTTGGAAAAATTTTGAACTTTCAGTTTCAGCACTCATACTTTTGTGGAAATGTATATAGCCATTATGTTGGCTACAAATATGCAATATGCTATTTTTAAAAGGTTAAGACTGAATTATAATTTCAGTGCCTTGAACATTGTATAAAAATGGTTTGTGTTAACATTGAAAAGTTTTAAGGGCTTTGAACTTAGAATGAAAAAAATAATTTGTGCAAACAAATTTGGAACTAAATATTATAACATTTGAAATTTTGGCTGCATGCGGGGGCATCCGTGGCATGATGACACATTTCTAGTTTTATTATATTCTTTATTTCTACTTTATAGTTATAGTAACATTATATTACAAGTATTTACAAACAGCTTTCTACCATAAACAAAATAGTTGACACATGTACAAAGAACAATACAAACAATATTATACATCCAAAATCTTAACAAACATTATACATACACATATCTACACATAACCATATTGCTTTACATATATATACACTTCCATATGTATACACATATATATACCGGTACACATACACACATTATGTATACCCCCATATATACATACAATTACATAAGTACATATACACAATGGGGATCACATATATATATAAATTCTAGACAGACTTGACAAGTTTCCTACATACAGTAAAGTAATAGTCTAAGTAAATCTGAAATGGTTCAAGGGAGGAAACTTTGTTATGAAATGAAGAATATTATATTCTTTTTATGTCCCTTGAATTTTAATTGGTATCACATGAAAATTGTAAATTTTTGACTGTAATTGAAGGATCAATTATAATTCAAGTATTATTATAAAAAATTTGTCACCAATTATAGTTTCAATATATTTTCTTAAGTATGTCATCAGCCAACAGAGTTTATGGCTACTGTAAATCATTTCTCATTTCTACATATATCAAAAGCAAAAATAATAAAAGGTACAATCCAATAATTGATAATTTTTATTATATATATTTATATACACACACACACACACACACACACATATATATATATATATATATATACAAAAAATGAAAACAAGTGCCGGAAAAAAGTCACATATAAATAAAACAAAAAACACAGTCCATGAGTTAACTTATTTAATTATTTGCCAACCGGTTTCTCTTATGATCATCAGGGCAAATATGACGTCGTCGCATAGTAACGACGACGTTTTTGTGTACACATGTGTACGCATAATCTAAAAATAGTAACGTCATTATATAGTATTAAGTTTTGGATTAAAAACATCAATAAAATAGCGTTCTTTAGATAACCTAGCTGAAACGTTTTTACTGTGAAATTTATAAAATGGGAAAATACAAAATTTCGGGTCTTTTTTAGAGCATTTATCTAAATGCTCACTTAAAGGTAATTGTCTGGTTGATGGGTCTCTTATCTGCTGAGCATGAACAGTTTTTCTGTTTCTGAGTTTGTCACCTGTTTGGCCTATGTAAAATTCTTTGCAGCCGTTGCAAACTAAAACATATAAAACATTTTCAACAGTACAGTCCATATTTTCTTTTGTATGAAATATTTTATTCTGAAGTTTTAAAGAATATCCTTCTATTAAATAATCACAGAGGCCACACCTCTGTTCGTTGCATTTTTTAACACAGGGCATTATATTGTTTTCTTTAAATTCTGAACTTATTAAAATGCTTTTTAAATTTTGTAATTGTCTTTTGCATTTTATTATGTTGGTGTTGCTTATTATCTTTTTCATTTTTTCATCATGTTTCAGAATTTCCATGTTTGTTTTAATTATGCCAAACAATTCTCTGTTTTTCGGGTTACATGTTGAAATATATGGAAGAATTTTGTTTTTTGGTTGCTCCTTAACTTGAAGTAAGGTGGTTCGGGGAATCTCCAAAGCTTTTTTAATACCAGTTTTTATAAGTTGAATTGGAAATTTTCTTTTAATTAGAGTGATGGCGAGTTCCTTTAGTCTAATCTTAAGTATTTCCTTATCAGATACAATTGCACATATTCTTCTTGCTAGCGAAAACGGGATATTTGTTTTAACACATTAAAACAAATATCCCGTTTTCGCTAGCAAGAAGAATATGTGCAATTGTATCTGATAAGGAAATACTTAAGATTAGACTAAAGGAACTCGCCATCACTCTAATTAAAAGAAAATTTCCAATTCAACTTATAAAAACTGGTATTAAAAAAGCTTTGGAGATTCCCCGAACCACCTTACTTCAAGTTAAGGAGCAACCAAAAAACAAAATTCTTCCATATATTTCAACATGTAACCCGAAAAACAGAGAATTGTTTGGCATAATTAAAACAAACATGGAAATTCTGAAACATGATGAAAAAATGAAAAAGATAATAAGCAACACCAACATAATAAAATGCAAAAGACAATTACCAAATTTAAAAAGCATTTTAATAAGTTCAGAATTTAAAGAAAACAATATAATGCCCTGTGTTAAAAAATGCAACGAACAGAGGTGTGGCCTCTGTGATTATTTAATAGAAGGATATTCTTTAAAACTTCAGAATAAAATATTTCATACAAAAGAAAATATGGACTGTACTGTTGAAAATGTTTTATATGTTTTAGTTTGCAACGGCTGCAAAGAATTTTACATAGGCCAAACAGGTGACAAACTCAGAAACAGAAAAACTGTTCATGCTCAGCAGATAAGAGACCCATCAACCAGACAATTACCTTTAAGTGAGCATTTAGATAAATGCTCTAAAAAAGACCCGAAATTTTGTATTTTCCCATTTTATAAATTTCACAGTAAAAACGTTTCAGCTAGGTTATCTAAAGAACGCTATTTTATTGATGTTTTTAATCCAAAACTTAATACTATATAATGACGTTACTATTTTTAGATTATGCGTACACATGTGTACACAAAAACGTCGTCGTTACTATGCGACGACGTCATATTTGCCCTGATGATCATAAGAGAAACCGGTTGGCAAATAATTAAATAAGTTAACTCATGGACTGTGTTTTTTGTTTTATTTATATATATATATATATATATATATATATATATATATATATATATATATATATATCCAAAATGTAAGTTTAAAACAATACGGATAAAATAGCGGGAAAAAAAGAATGAAGTGATGCCTTTTCCAGTTTACATTGCAATTGTATTAACAAAACTGTAATAAATAATTGAAGAGAATTATCAACCGGTTTCACCTGTTAAAGGGATCTTCAAGATAATGACGTTGATAACGTCGCTTGGTAACGACGTCAAAACAGTGTAAAGGGACGTTACTCTTATAACGTTTTAAAGGGACATAATAATAAGCTATAATATTATTGTTATATATATATCAAAGTTATTTTGAATTCAATTCTGGTTTAAGAACGTTTATTAAAACAGTTTCTTTCATTCTTCTTTTGAATGTGTCTGGTTCTCGCATTTTATAGATTGGCATTATATTAAACTTTGGAGTGATGTCTTTTGCGCAAATGGCAATGTGTCGACTGACTGGTAATAATGCATTGTCTGGATTTCGTATATGTTGGTTGTGTAATGTTACTCGATTTCTTAAATTTGAAGTTTCTCCAATATAATCTTTGGAACAACCATTACATTTCAATGCATAAATTACATTTCTAATGTCGCATGATCCTGAGAATTTTACTTTAAATTCGCGGCCATTCTTGAAATGGTATGTATTTCCTTCTATAATGTGTTTGCACAGGCCGCATTTTAAACTGCTGCATCTTTTTATTTTATTCTTTCTCAGTGTTGAAGAAAATCGTGCCCTGGTCAAAAGTTTTTTCAGATTAGCCGGTTGTCTTTTACTTTTAATTATATGGCTTCTGTCAATAATTCCTTTCATTATTTCATCATTTTGTAATATTGGTAGATTTTCTTGTATTACTGTGAAAAATTCGGTATTCCTTGGATTATGTGTTGACACGTATGGTATAACTTTCTCGTCCGTCTTTAGTTTTGTCTTCCGTAGTTCGGATTGTTCTATTGCTAAAGCTCTCTGGATGCCGTTTTCTATAAGTTTCTGAGGATATTTTAAAGAAGCCAGGAATTTGTTTAATTCATTTAATCTGAGATGTAATACGTCTCTATTTGATATAATTGTACAAAGTCGTCTAGCTAGTGAGAATGGCAAACACATTATAGAAGGAAATACATACCATTTCAAGAATGGCCGCGAATTTAAAGTAAAATTCTCAGGATCATGCGACATTAGAAATGTAATTTATGCATTGAAATGTAATGGTTGTTCCAAAGATTATATTGGAGAAACTTCAAATTTAAGAAATCGAGTAACATTTTACACAGCCAACATATACGAAATCCAGACAATGCATTATTACCAGTCAGTTGACACATTGCCATTTGCACAAGAGACATCACTTCAAAGTTTAATATAATGCCAAATCTATAAAATACGAGAACCAGACACATTCAAAAGAAGAATGAAATAAAATGTATTTATAAACGTTTTTAAACCAGAATTGAATTCAAAATAACTTTGATATATAATTATATAACAATAATATTAAAGCTTATTATTATGTCCCTTTAAAACTTTATAAGAGTAACGTCCCTTTACACTGTTTTGATGTCATTACCAAGTGACGTTATTAACGTCATTATCTTGAAGATCCCTTTAACGGGTGAAACCGGTTGATATTTCTCTTCAATTATTTATTACAGTTTTGTTAATAAACAATTGCAATGTAAACTGGAAAAGGCATCACTTCATTCTTTTTTTCCCGCTATATATATATATATATATATATATATATATATATTATGGATCAGAGCAGTTTATGCATTGGAAAGTTTCACAAAAAACACTTAAGGCTAATGCAAAAAACGAGTAAACCTGTTCATTAAGGTTTTTTTTCCATTCAACAATTGACAGAGGATTGACCTGGATTTGGCTAATTGCTGAAGTACTTGTACTTAAATAAGGCTTTATATTCCCTCCCGGTTTACCGGAGGGGACTTTAGGTTTACCCTCTGTCCGTACGTCCGTCCGTCTGTCAGTCCGTCCATCCACAAAACTGGATCCCGCGATAACACAAAAGGTACTGAAAATATTTTTATGAAACTTGATATATGGATAGATGGCAGTATGGAGATTATGCACGTCATTTCCTTTTCTTCCTATGTTGAAAATTCTGGTTGCTATGGCAACAAATAGACTGGAAATAGGGCAGATATTACATATAAACTGGATCCAGTGATAACGCAAAAAGTACTGAAAATATTTTTATGAAACTTGACATATTTCTTCTTTTGTTGAAAATTCTGGATGCTATGGCCACAAATACACTGAATTTCAAGATTTCTGATTTTTACGCTTTTTCACTATAACTTCTTTATTTCTTAAGGTATTTACTTCAAACTTTAAATATTATTTCTGGTCATCAACACATCATATATGTGACAAGGTTTTCAACTCTAGCACAAAAATTATCAGAATTATCTTCCTTGAACTTAGAATTTTCATAAAAATGTTTTTTTTTTAATAACTTCTTTATTTCTTAATGTATCTGCTTCAAACTTCATATGTATGTTTCTTATTATCACTCAACATATATGAGAAGGTTCAATACTCTAGCAAGACTATTTTCAGAATTACTGCCCCTTAAACTTTTTTGGAAAAATTGGTATTTTTTACTCCCAACTTCTTCATAATCGTTTTAGGATTTACTTGAAACTGGGGTTCTAACCGGTAGGGGACTTATGGATTGCTGGCAATACTATGATAATTGCTTGTTGTTCTTGTTAGCAGGTTGTAAAGGGAAATTACATTCATATATTATAATACTTTATGAAAAAATTAGGAAAGCCAGAAATGATGTATTTTGTACAAGATATCAGTGATCCCATTCATGTATCTTAGGTAGTATTGTGTTTCAAGACTGTGATTTATCTTAAAAGTTAACTTTTGTTTAAAGTAATAACTTCCCTCTGTTGTAACATGTCAGTGCTGTGTTTCAGAGCTGTAGTTCTTCACAAAGACATAGCCTCTGAAAATATTGTGTTGGATGAAATGTATAATGCCCGCCTTATTGACTTTGGTTTGGTAAGTGAAGAGGATAATATGAAAACTACAGCTGGTGGAAGATTGTTTTATTTACATCCTAATGTAGGAACAGAAAGTGCAAACGAGAGCTGGGATTATTATAGTTTTGGTGTCAGTAAGTATACAAAACTTCATTAAGTGACAAAGTTAGCTTTAGTGACAGGAACTTTGGATTCTTTTATTTGAGGAATCTATCCTGCTAGCTTACTAAATAATGCATGGAAGGGCATGAAGGTCTTCCTCCACCAGTAAAGCTGGAAAGTCGCCATATGACCTACACTGTATTGGTGTCATATAAAACTCAACCAAAAAAGGTGGATAAGTTTAGGTATATGTTAGTATGCTCCCCGAAGGGAGTGCATATAGTCGCCGCCTTGTCCTTCAATTTGTCCGTCTGACCATTGTCTTTTCCGGAGCATAACTTGACAACCCTTGGAGATAATTTGTTTAAAGTTCACACAGTGATAGAGGGCACAGAGGCGAGTCATAGAACCATAACTCTTTTTTGTACTTTTGTAAGTAAATAGATCTCAATGGTTAGATATGCAATGCACAAGAAATCAAACTCTATTCTGCCTAATTTTGGAGTATTGCCCTTTGTTCATTTCAACACTTTGAACTTTGTCCGGAACATAACTCTTAGATTTTAAGAGATATCAACATGAAACTTTGTAGGTAGATAAATCTCATTGGGTAGAAGTGCAGTGCAAAGAACCATAACTCTGTTGAGCCCCGTTTTTTGAATATTCTCCCCTTTTAGAAAAATCTTGTCTAAAACATTACTCTAAAACTATAAGAGATATCAACATGAAACATTTAGGTAGATAGAATTTAATGGGTCAATGTGCAGCACACAAGAATTCTAACTCTGCAGTGCTACTTCTCTGCAACTACTGGATGGAATTCAATGAAACTTTATGGGAATCATCAATACCAAGAGGAGCTGCGCATATCGTTGCCTTGCTCCGGTCAGACACTTTAACTCAGAGTTATGGCCCTTGATTAGCTATGCAGTATGCATATAGAACAATTATCCTTTCCGCACTTCTTCTCTGCAACTACTGGCTGGAATTCAACGAAACTTTATGAGAACCTTCAATACCAACAGGAGATGCGCATATCGTCGCCTTGTTCCAGGCAGATTCTTTAACTCAGAGTTATGGCCCTTCATAAATTTTGCAGTTTGCATATAAGCAATAATCGTTTCTGCGCTCTTTTCTGCAACTACTGGCTGGAATTCAACGAAACTTTATGAGAACCTTCAACACCAACAGGAGATGCGCATATCGTCGCCTTGTTCCAGGCAGATTCTTTAACTCAGAGTTATGGGCCTTGATAAATTTTGCAGTTTGCATATAAGCAATAATCGTTTCTGTGCTCTTTTCTGCAACTACTGGCTGGATGGAATTCAACAAAACTTTATGGGAATCATCAATATCAAGAGGAGATGCGCATATCGTTGCCTTGTTCCGGTCAGACCCTTTATCTCAGAGTTATGGCCCTTGATTAGTTATGCAGTATGCATATAGAGCAATAATAGTTTCCGCGCTACTTCTCTGCAACTACTGGCTGGAATTCAAAGAAACTTTATGGATACCTTTAATACCAACAGGAGATGCGCATATCGTCGCCTTGTTTCTGTCAGACCATTTAGCTCAGTATTATGGCCTTTGATATGTTATGCAGTATGCATTCAGGGCAAACCTTATGGGAATCTTTAATACCAATAGGAGATGCACATATCACCATCTTGTTCTGATCAGACACTTTAAGTCAGAGTTATGGCCCTTAATTAGTTAAGCAGTATGCATATAGAGCAATAATTGTTTCCACGCTTCTTCTCTGCAACTATTAGCTGGGATTCAATTAAACTTTATGGGAACCATTAAGACCAAGAGGAGATGTGCACAATTTATTGCCTTGTTCTGACCAGACCCTTCATTACAGAGTTATGGCCCTTGATTAGTTATGTAGTATGCATATAGAGCAATATTAATTGCTATTTCTTTGCAACTGCTGTGTTGATTTCAACAAAACTGGCAACCATCAATATTAAAAGGCAATTTTTACACCTCATTGGCATGTCCAGCTATTACTATTAAACACAGAGTTATGGCTCTGTTATTGCCCTGAATTAACTATCATGTACAAAGAATATTACTGTTTACGCCATGATAAATATATATAAATAAAGCCTTATGTCTTCAGTTGTTGTGTTAGTAATAACCAGTACTCGGCGTGGGATATAAATTCAACGAATTTGCTTGTTGCCCTTTGTTTAGTTTTACACTTTGAACTTTGTCCAGGACATAAATCTAAAATTATACGAGATATCATATGAAACTTAGGTAGATAGACCTCAATTAGTAGATGTGCAATGCACAAGAATCATAACTCAGCCTTGCCTTATTTTGAGTTATTGCCCTTGTTTTTTTACACTTTGAACTTTGTCCGGATTATAACTAGTAATCAATAGGAAACCACTATAGGTATCAATAAGAAACTTTGTAGATAGATAGATCTCATTGATTAGAAGTCGAGAGTGTGGAACAATAACTCTGCCTTGCCTAATTTTGGAATAATTACACTTTGAACTTTGGGACATAACTCTGAAACTACAAGAAGTGTATTTTCCTGTGTTCAAAACCTTTTTGAGGAGCATCACCTGGTTCTAACCGGGTTTTTGTTTTAATTGTTATCATATGACCAACTAAGTTATGTTAGAAATGTCAAAAATTGCTACATAAACCCTTTTGCAATGTAACTTTTTGCTAAAAGAAAGGTGGAATATTTGAAAATTTTGTCATTTTACTTCTTTACAAATAGTTGTGAGAGAAATGATTACCACATTTGGACCAGAAGGCCAGGGACCAAGACACTTGATGAACATGAAAGCTGAATATATCACGGATAATATATATGTAAGAAAACATGTCATATCTTGTAACAATGTCATCTCTATTGTAAAGTTTATTTTTATATGACTGTAAAGAACTTAAAAAGTTAGTACTACATTGGTTATTTCTTTGTTTTGATAGGAAACCTACTTTTAACTTTGAATAAAGTGATAAGGTTGTTTTTTTTTAATTGTTACATAATAAAACATATATTTATTAGCATAATTTATCTGTATTTGTGTTTATGCATAAGTTAAAAAGGTTCCTGTTAATTTCTTACAAATATTTTAATTCTCATTCATGAAAATTTTAACAGAAAATTTTACAATAAAATAATAGCCAGAGTAATGGCCCTTTAATGATTTTTATTTTTTAACAGTTTTGTCAGGGTAACTTTTATTAGGTAACCAGCGTTACTTTAGTGCATCATGTGAAAGTATTCTCAGTCACATTTTATCTACTAATTCTAACACAACATTTTCCCATTGAACATAGAAGAACTGAAAGTGTGTGTTGTTATGCAATAAAATCACAGTTTGACGTTCAGATGCGCATGATTATTATATCAATCGGGCTACGCCCTCATGATATAAATCCTCTCATCCCAACTCCAAACAGTGATGTTATTGAGCTATAAAATCACTGTTTTGGTTATAATAAATCCTTGGTGTAGATTTTCCAGGGTAAGCCTTGAAGAGAGGCTGGTAAACCCTGGAAAACTATGGAAAAACATCGAATTCCATGGAAGCTCATGGAGAATGTGGTATTTTTTCCATGCTTTATGGACTTTTTTTGTCCAGCCATTTCCAGCATGGCTGGAATAGGCTGGAAATTGGCTGGACATTTGTTGTTAAAGACTGGAAAACCATGGACTTTACTTCCATGTAGCATGGAAAGTGGAACTTAGATTTTTATGATGCTGGAAATGTGTTAATTTTCTCTAAGTATGCTGGAAAAAAGCTTGTAAAAGTAACAACAAGAAATCTGACCTTATATATTCAGATCAATATTGTAAATTTACGAAGATAATATAAAATCATCATTGATTTTAATGCACTTAGTTACTCTAAATGACTTTTAACCTTTCATGTATAATTGTAAAAGGGTATCTCAAAAAATGTCTATGCTAAAAAATAAAATGAATTGATTGTCAATTACATATTATTATTTAGATAAATCTACATGAAGTTATGTACAATGGAGTAATATCCATTTAATTACAGGCTTTAAGTTTAATTATAAATTAACTTAAGTCTGTGATTCAATCATTCAGACACTAATAATCAAGATGGGATTGTATTGCTTGCCATTTTTAAATTTTAAGAATTCATGTTTTTTGTATAACAATAAATAAATATAGAAACAAACAAAACAAAAACAGTGCATTAAATAATCTCATATAATATTTTATTTATATTCTATATAAAATTGAATAATATATATTGCTTTTATTTAGAAAAATAAATACTACATTCACTGATATTTTACACTTCACAGATCAGAGCACTGATAAAACTCCTCCCACAATCTGTGCATGACTAATTTATTCACTGGTCATTCCGACAGATCAGGCTGTTTCATGTGATTATTTTGGGGAGAGATAACATAATAAATTTCATATGCAAAATGTGTCTAGAAGGACATTGCACTCTTTTTTGTACAAAAATTTGTAATGATTTTTAAAATCTAAATATCTGTTAGTTATTTGATATTTTCTTTTACGCTCATTGAATGAAAGTTAAAATGATGAGTAGATTAACACTGCTTTACATAATGATGGACCTATCCAGTTATACAGTTGTAAATTTTGAATTCTAAGATATCTGGGTCAGTAAAGAGTGCAAATTACAGAGGATGTACTTGATATTTTAGCAATTTTGGAGATAAAGTTTTGTTTAAGATTTTAAAGTGTTTAAGTATTGGTATGATAACAATCAGAATCACCTGGGACAAGGAGATATACAACAGAATAGAATAAAGTATTTATAAACCTTAAATTACATTAATGGAGAAGTAGGTTATGTATCAAACTATAAACATTGGTAACAAGAGATCAAGGTTGTTTTTAGCTCGACTATTCGATAAGAATAAGTAGAGCTATGTAGTCACCCGAGCGTCGGTGTCGGCGTAACCATTTATGTTAAAGTTTTTGTAATACCTCAAATATATTCAAAGTCCATTGACATATGGCTTTGAAACTTTGCACACTTGTTCACCATCATAACCCTAACCTGTCGACAGGGGAAGGTAACTGTATCAAGCACTTTGACAGAATTATGCCCCCTTTTCGACAATGAATTTATGTTACAGTTTTTGTAATACCTCAAATATTTTCAAAAGTCCATTGACATATGGCTTTGAAACTTTGCACACTTGCTCACCATTATAACCCCAACCTGTAGACAGAACTGTATCAAGCGTTTTGACAGAATTATACCCCTTTTTTACTTAGAATTTATATTTAGGTTTGAATACCACCTCAGATATTTTCATATTCTATATTTTGTCCTTATTGTATTTACTCAGAAAATTTTACATTATCAAGGCTCTTTTACTATCAAGCACTAAGAATAGTCGAGCGTTGCTGTCCTACCGACAGCTCTTGTTATATTTTCAACTTCATGCATTTGTTTTTCTGATAATTGATTTTAATCTATACATGTATAATCTGTAAAATATAAATTATTCAATGATTCTATATAATGATTGTGTATATTGTTTTAATGGCATGTTAGTACGTCTTTTTCATTTCCTGCAAATTAAACAAATTAAATCAATTTGATTAAATAGGACTAAATGGTACAATCAGTAGTTTTGCACAGTTGAACAGCCTGGTCATCATAATCATTTGTTATTTTACATATATGTGTTGTGTTTTCAATGGAACAATCTAAAATTACATTTTACATTATACATACATAACTTGCAGGCTGGGACATAAGTGATGACTTTGAGAATTACCAGCGGTGTTTAATAATGATGTGGAGTATTAATCCTGAAAAGGTATATTTTAAATCTCTATACTTTTCTATTCCACATCTTTTCTTGAAAAAATACATACTCTGTAATAATATTGTCACAAAATTAATAAATTCTTATACAGAGAAATTCTTAAACACTTGTGCACATTGAAATAAGATGTACTGCATTGCTTTAGTATTTTTGAATATGCATAAGCATAGTTAATATTTAGTAGTTAATACTGTTGAAACATTAAAGTTGATGTTATTAAAAGAAATGAAATATAACTGCATATATGCAATAAAACACAATTCATTACCGCATCTGCGTTTGATTTAAATTATGAATTTTATCTTTAAAGCTGATCACAACCACAAGAAGTTCTAGGAAACACAGACAGGGGACTAAACATGGACATCAATAAAAGATATAGTAATTTAAATAATCAGAAACATTTGAAACAAATTTAAGATTGAAACAGTTTCTCACTGACAGACTTAGAGCAAACAATTGCTAAAAACAAAGTGTTGGATTTTAAGAAAACCAGAACCTACCAAAACCTGCAGCTAGAAAAAAACTGTGTTATAGTGAATGTAGGGTGTTCTATTCTGTATTTGGACCAAAGGATATGTATTAAATTTTGTGATAGAAATATGTGATCATGTTAAACTCATAAAAACTCCACCCCAAACATTTCTGTGCTGAATTTTGTCCCAGAATTTTACATTTTAAGAACATTCAGGGATGCTGGAATAAGGCTGGATTTTTTCCATGTTATTCCATCAAGACTGGACTATTTACAATGTGCGAAAGTCCAGCCTCTATGGTTGGCAGACACATTAAATACCCTGGAAAAAAATCCATCTTTTGTTCCAATACTACATTTACATGGAAAAGCATGGAATGAAGTCCCTGCTTTTCCATGGAAAACATGGAAAATATTCCATGCAGCATGAAAAATGTTCCATGTTTTTTTCCAGCCCATTTTTCCCAGCTTTAGCCTGGAAAAGACTGGAAAATTTTGTTCCTATACTCCAGCCTCTTATTTTCCATGGAAATCCCTGGAAAAGCATGGACTTTTTACAACCGGGATTATTTCTAAATGTAAGTGTAATATGACACAAGTAGTTTGGTAAATGTCTCATGTACACCCAATATAAAAAAATCAAAATGTATTGTATATGTTATATCTCCAAAAATTTTGGAAGACATTTTGCTTTTTTCCCTTGCTGTCTGTCTGTCCGCATTAAGCTTGTTGTGATCTCTTTTGTCAAAGGTCTGGAAGAGATTTCAACCAAACTTAACAGGCTCAATCAGTACTATCCCTAGTTGTGCATAATGCTTGTATGTTCAGCTTTGCTGCACAAATTGGCCACCAGCGCTTTGAATAGAAAAATCGTGTCCTGATTTCACAGGTCAACTGCTGGTGGGATTTCAATGAAACTTAACAGAATTGATCAGTACTATCCCTTGTAGTGCGTTTCTGGGACATTCTGCTTCACTGCCAGAGCTAAAAATCTTGTCTAGCTTTCACAGGTCACACTGCATAAGGATTTCTATGAAACTTTAAGAAGTGATCAGTACCATCCCTTGACGTGCATATTGCCAGCAAGTTTCACTTCGCTGCACAATATGGCTGCCAGAACTATAAGTAGAAAAATCTTGACCTGATTTCACAGTTCAAACTGCAGGTGGGATTTTGACAAATTTTCCAGGAGTGATACCTTGTTGTGGGAGACAACAACAATTAAATTAAAATTATGGAAAGAATAAGAGAAAAAAAAAACAGTGAATTATGGAAACATTTCATGTTTGTTGGAAAAAGTTTATTCATCTTTTTTTACAATATGCATATGCTCAAACTCTGCATAGTCAGTGTCCTTAGAAAACATTGAAAAGACTTGAAAGCTAAAATATTGCCAGGCAATCAATATATCGCTGTATTGCTGATAATTATTTACTCGTATATGGATACAAAAATCCTTATCAATGATACTTGTCTTTTATGGAAATATTTTTGATGAGGTTTTAAATATTATGTCTCAGCAGCCTTGTGTGCTAATTCATTTCTTTTAATTTGATGTGTGATGAAAAATGCTTGTTCCTTTATATTTCGTGGTACATTTTATACTTGTTTCTGTATTTCTTTTCACAGTATACATTATTTGCACAATCCATTGTTACTTGATAAACAGCGTGACAACAAGTGTTTTTTTCTTCATTATCTTGCAACTCTAATTAAGTGTCCAAAATAAGACATTTACAGTGTAATATGACAGTAATTGTGTTAGCTCCAAACAAAACAACTTTATTTAATATTTTAAGATGTTCTGTATTTATACTTTACAGAAAAAAATATGGGAACATGATCATCTAGAAAATGCACATGAAAAACTGAATGATATCGCAACAAAACTGCTAGAACAAACTAATTGGAAAGTTAAAGATTTCACAGATAATGTCATCAATGAGTTAATAGTAAGATCTTATGATTGATGTTAAAATGGGGATGTTTTAAATGTTTCCTGTGCGTTGCCTTTTTCCAATACTTCATTGAAGCTTGTTTGAAATGCATATCATGTACTTTTAGGCTTTCCTACCTCCCTCCCCTTTTATTAGAGGCCAGTCTATCAAAGGTCAAGGTCACAGTAACCTTGACAACTGACAGCTTATCAGACCATAGAATACTTAGGCTGAAAGTTTTAAGATTTTGTGTGAAGCCAGGTCATTAGTAATACATAACTACTATTTATTTTATAGGCAGACACAAACAAATTTTTTATTTCTTAGTTTTGATTGTTTCATTCATTATTCTGTAAATTCCCTCAAAATGAATATATTAGACAATGAATATATTAGACAGTCAAAGGAACAAAACTTTTCACCATATAAAGAATAAAATGGTGGTTTCCTAACTTGAACCGCGTGGGTCAGGTAAAAGCGCTAGGATTTCACAATAGTTGTTGTCAAAGTGAACTCTGGAAACGTTAAAGAACATGTCAAATGAATGACTTAGACTTGTTTCAATCATACAATATCCACAATATCTGTTATTTTTGTTCAAGTCACGTGACTTGTTTTAAATTATTTGGTGATTCTATTCGGGTCTAAATTTTGTTCAACCTATATAGATATATTCACGCCTGCAACCCAAAATATATAGAATTTAAACAGAAATTCATGCTGAAACTTCAAGAAATGTCGTTTTAGCGTGATCTGAGTACATAATATCATTTTAATATTTTTGTCATTATTTTGCCTGAATATCCCTTTAAGGTTTGGTTAATTTTCAAAATGATGGTGACCAATCTTAATTCTTCAAAAATGGTTTATTACAGAATCAAATTGCCTTTGCATAGTTTATAGTTATGTAAGATTAACATAATTATGCTCATAAGTCCCTTTTTATGCTCCCCGAAAAATTCGGGGGAGCATCTAGTCGCCGGGTTGTCCGTCCGAACGTACATCCTAAATTCATGTCCAGCCAATAACTTCATTTCTTGAAGTCTGATTTCACAACTATTTCACAGAAATGATCACCATATTTAGATGACATGTTCTGCGCAAATTTGGGTCACATCCTTGAAGGTCAAGGTCACAGCATGACCTTGCAGCAAAATCGTGTCTGGCCTATAACATCGTTATTTAAAGTTGGATTTTACAACTATTTCACAGAAATGATCACCATATAGAGACCATGTTTCACGCGCATCATTTGGGTCGCTTTGTCGAAGGTCAAGGTCACAACATGACCTTGCAGCAAAATCGTGTTCGACCCATAACTTCGTTATTTGAAGTCGTATTTCACAGAAATGATCACCAAATTGGGACGATTTGTGGTGCGAAACATTTGGGTCGCTACCTTGAGGGTCAAGGTCACAACATGACCTTGCAGCAAAATCATGTCAGGCCTATAACTTTGTTATTTGAAGTCCGATTTTACAACTATTTCACAGAAATGATAACCATATTTGGACGTCGTGTCGCGCGCAGTATTTTGGTCGCTTCCTTGAAGTTCAAGGTCACAGCATGACCTTGCAGCAAAATCGTGTTCGGCCCATAACTTTGTTACTTGAAGTCTGATTTTACAACTATTTCACAGAAATTATTACCATATTGAACCGACGTGTCGCGCGCATTTGTTTGGTTGCTACCTTGTTTGATCACTTTGAACTTTGTCTGTGACATAACTCTGACACTACATGAGGTATACCTTCCTGTGTCCAAAACCTATTCGGGGAGCATCACACAGTTCAACCGGCTCTGGTTTGGTTTAACTAGATACCCTCCATCCTATGTCTGTCCGTAATTAGGTGGCTAAGGGAACAATAGGTAACAATAAATTTCCTTTGATGCTATTCATTCATTTAGCTCTTATGTGGCTCCTTTTTCTCTTACATGGCTAAACAAGAGGGCCATGATGGGTCACCTGGGCTGGGCCAGTTTAAACCCCAGGGCTTTTATTTGAACAAACTTGAAAGACACCCATTAGAAGATATTTCACAATGCTAAGTTTTTACTACACACATATAATGAAAAACAATGATCTACTCCCCCCCACCCCGTCAGGGCCAATTTTAATCCAAGGGCTTTTATTTGAACAAACTTGGTAGACACCAATAAGAAGATGTTTCATGCTTAACATCTAAGCTCTAGCTCATTGGTTTTTTAAAAGAAGATTTTTTAAGTTTTTACTATACACATATACATGTAGTTAAAAACAATGACACCCCTGGGGCGGGGCCAGTTTTGACCCCAGGGCTTTTTTTCAACAAAATGTGTAGACACTTACTAGAAGATGTTTCATTACTTAATATCTAAACTCTAGCTATTTGGATTTTTTCAAAGAAAATTTTTAAGTTTTTGCTATACACATATAAGGAAAATCAATGACACTCGGGGCGGGGCCAGTTTTAAACCCAGGGCTTTTATTTGAACAAACTTTGTAGACACTCACTAGAAGATATTCATGCTTAATATCTAAACTCCAGCTATTTGGGTTTTTTCAAAAAAGATTTTTTAAGTTTTTGCTATACACATATAAGGAAAATCAATGACCCCCAGGGCGGGGCCAATTTTGACCCAAGGGCGTTTATTTGAACAAACTTGGTAGACACCCATTAGAACATGTTTCATGCTAAATATCTAAGCTCTAGCTCTTCGAATAGGTGGCTAAGGGAACAATAGGTAACAATAAATTTCCTCTGATGCTATTCATTCATTTAGCTCTTATGTGGCTCCTTTTTCTCTTACATGGCTAAACAAGAGGGTCATGATGGCTCACCATTATTAAGGCACCCGGAGCTGCGCCAGTTTAAACCCCAGGGCTTTTATTTGAACAAACTTGGAAGACACCCATTAGAAGATATTTCACAATGTTAAGTTTTTACTACACACATATAATGAAAAACAATGATCTGCTCCCCCCCATCCCGTCAGGGCCAATTTTAATCCAAAGGCTTTTATTTGAACAAACTTGGTAGACACCAATAAGAAGATGTTTCATGCTAAACATCTAAGCTCTAGCTCATTGGTTTTTTTAAAAGAAGATTTTTTAAGTTTTTACTATACACATATAGTTAAAACAATGACACCCCTGGGGCGGGGCCAGTTTTGACCCCAGGGCTTTTTTTTAAACAAAATTTGTAGACACTAACTAGAAGATGTTTCATTACTTAATATCTAAACTCTAGCTATTTGGGTTTTTTCAAAGAAGATTTTTAAGTTTTTGCTATACACATATAAGGAAAATCAATGACACTCGGGGCGGGGCCAGTTTTAAACCCAGGGCTTTTATTTGAACAAACTTTGTAGACACTCACTAGAAGATGTTTTATGCTTAATATCTAAACTCCAGCTATTTGTCATTTTTCAAAAAAGATTTTTAAGTTTTTGCTATACACATATAAGGAAAATCAATGACCCCCAGGGCAGGGCCAATTTTGACCCAAGGGCGTTTATTTGAACAAACTTGGTAGACACCCATTAGAACATGTTTCATGCTAAATATCTTAGCTCTAGCTCTTCGAGTTCTTTAAAAGAAGATTTTTTAAGTTTTTACTATATGCATATAGGGAAAATCAATGACCCCGTTGGGCAGGGCCAATTTTGACCCTAGGGCTTTTATTTGAACAAACTTGGTAGACACTCATTAGAAGATGTTTCATGCTAAATATCTTAGCTCTAGCTCTTTGGGTTCTTTGAAAGAAGATTTTTAAAGTTTTTACTATATGCATATAGGGAAAATCAAAGACCACCTGGGGCGGGGCCAATTTTGACCCCAGGGCTTTTATTTGAACAAACTTGGTAGACACTCACTAGAAGATGTTTCATGCTTAATATCTAAACTCTAGCTATCTGGGTTTTTTCAAACAAGATTTTTAAGTTTTTGCTATACACTGTCATATAAGGAAAATCAATGACCCCCAGGGCGGGGCCAATTTTGACCCCAGGGTTTTTATTTGAACAAACTTTATAGACACTCACTAGAAGATTTTTCATGCTTAATATCTAAACTCCAGCTATTTGGGCTTCTTCAAAGAAGATTTTTTAAGTTTTTGCTATACACATATAAGGAAAATCAATGACCCCCAGGGTGGGGCCAATTTTGACCCAAGGGCGTTTCTTTGAACAAACTTGGTAGACACCCAATAGAACATGTTTCATGCTAAATATCTTAGCTCTAGCTCTTTTAGTTCTTTAAAAGAAGATTTTTTAAGTTTTTACTATATGCATATAGGGAAAATCAATGACCCCCTTGGGCAGGACCAATTTTGACCCTAGGGCTTTTATTTGAACAAACTTGGTAGACACTCATTAGAAGATGTTTCATGCTAAATATCTTAGCTCTAGCTCTTTGGGTTCTTTGAAAGAAGATTTTTAAAGTTTTTACTATATGCATATAGGGAAAATCAAAGACCACCTGGGGCGGGGCCAATTTTGACCCCAGGGCTTTTATTTGAACAAACTTGGTAGACACTCACTAGAAGATGTTTCATGCTTAATATCTAAACTCTAGCTATCTGGGTTTTTTCAAACAAGATTTTTAAGTTTTTGCTATACACTGTCATATAAGGAAAATCAATGACCCCCAGGGCGGGGCCAATTTTGACCCCAGGGTTTTTATTTGAACAAACTTTATAGACACTCACTAGAAGATTTTTCATGCTTAATATCTAAACTCCAGCTATTTGGGCTTCTTCAAAGAAGATTTTTAAGTTTTTGCTATACACATATAAGGAAAATCAATGACCCCCAGGGTGGGGCCAATTTTGACCCAAGGGCGTTTCTTTGAACAAACTTGGTAGACACCCATTAGAACATGTTTCATGCTAAATATCTTAGCTCTAGCTCTTTTAGTTCTTTAAAAGAAGATTTTTTAAGTTTTTACTATATGCATATAGGGAAAATCAATGACCCCCTTGGGCAGGACCAATTTTGACCCTAGGGCTTTTATTTGAACAAACTTGGTAGACACTCATTAGAAGATGTTTCATGCTAAATATCTTAGCTCTAGCTCTTTGGGTTCTTTGAAAGAAGATTTTTTAAATTTTTACTATATGCATATAGGGAAAATCAAAGACCCCCTGGGGCGGGGCCAATTCTGACCCCAGGGCTTTTATTTTAACAAACTTGGTAGACACTTACTAGAAGATGTTTCATGCTTATTATCTAAACTCTAGCTATCTGGGTTTTTTCAAAAAAGATTTTTAAGTTTTTGCTATACACTGTCATATAAGGAAAATCAATGACCCCCAGGGCGGGGCCAATTTTGTCCCCAGGGCTTTTATTTGAACAAACTTTATAGACACTCACTAGAAGATGTTTCATGCATTATATCTATACTCAAGCTATTTGGGTTTTTTCAAAGAATATTTTTTAACGTTTTGCTATACACATATAAGGAAAATCAATGACCCCCGGAGCGGGGCCAATTTTGACACCAGGGCTTTTATTTGAACAAACTTGGTGGACACCCATTAGAACATGTTTTATGCTAAATATCTAAGCTCTAGCTCTTTTAGTTCTTTAAAAGAAGATTTTTTAAGTTTTTACTGTATGCATATAGGGAAAATCAATGACCCCCTGGGGCAGGGCCAATTTTGACCCCAGGGCTTTTATTTGAACAAACTTTGTAGACACTCACTAGAAGATGTTTCATGCCAAATATCTAAGCTGTAGCTCTTAGGATTTTTTAATATTGGTTGCCATGGTAACCAGAGTTTTTAATGGAATTTAAATGTTTGAACAACTTTGAAAGGGGTCCACCTAAGGATCAATTCTGTAAAGTTTGGTTGCAATTGGCCATGTGGTTTAGGAGGAGATGTTGTTTGAAAAGTTTGACGCCATTTTTTGAAGGACGCACGACGCACAGACGCACGACGCACGAGCTAAAAAACAATTGAGCGAACAGAAGAGTAGCCACTTAAATACCAAACTTTGAGGTTGTCTTCCTGTCTGTCTGTCCATCCACAAAACTGAATCCAGTGATAACACAAAAAAATACTGAAAATATTTTTATGGAACTTGAAATATGGGTAGATTGCTGTCTGGAGATTATGCATGTCTTTTTAATGCCCCTAAAGGGCGGCATATAGTAATCGCTCTGTCCGTCGGATAACCTTGTCTGTGCTTCATCTCGAAAACCGCTGGAGGGACTTCAGTGGAACTTCAAAGGATTGTTTGTCACCATGCCTAGTTGTGCATAGTATTTTTATTTTCCAATTGTATTCTTTTAACACAGTTATGTCTCTTTAATAGTAAAAATAGCCACAAGACCTAAAATAGAAAATTTTGTCCGGCTTTCACACCAGGCCAAACTTCTGGCATGATTTCAATAAAACTGCATAGAAGTGATCAGTACTATCCCTAGTTGTGCATGTGGCCGTCACGATTTCTTTCTCTGCACAGTCAAACTGCTGGTGGGATTTCAATTAAACTTCTCAAAAAGACAAATACTATCCCTAGTTGTACAAATGGCTGGCATGTTCCACTTAGCTGCACAAATGTCTGTCAGAGCTAAAAAAAAAGAAACACGTTGTCCTGCTTTCACAGGTTGAACTGCATGTTTGATTTCAATGAAACTACACAGGTGTGATCAGTACCACCCCTAGATGTGCATATGGCAAGCGGCACATTCTGCTTCACTGCACAAAATGGCTACCAGGGCTAAACATAGAAAAAACTTGTGTGGCTTTCACATGTTAAACTGCTTGTGGGATTTTTAACCAAACTTCACAGAAGTAATCAGTGCCATCCCTAGTTATGCATATTGCCGGCACGTTCCACTTATCTTCATAAAATGGCCACCAGAGCTAAAATTAAAAAAATCTTGTCCTACTCTCACAGATCAAACTGCTAGGGGGATTTAAATGAAACTTCACAGAAATGATCAATACCATCCCTAGTTGTGCATATGGCCGCACAAATGGCCGTCAAAGCTATAAATAGAATATCTTGTCTGGTGTCTGGGTTTCAAAGGTCAAACTGCTGGCAGGATTTTGACCAAAATTCCCAGGAATAATCAGTATCATACCTAGTTTTGGGAGACAAGTTTTTTTTATTTTGTCAAAAACCCCCTCTAGTTGTTCTTTTTCATCGCTCCCATTATGTATGATGTTGATGTTCATAAGTCTAGCATCCTTATTTCAAGAGTTATCTCCTTTTTATGTTAAGAATTTTGCTTTTCAAAATGTTATATTCTGGTTACAACAAGGTATATTTAAAGATTTGCCCATCTGTCTATCAGTCAGTCTGTCTGTCTGTCCCTTAAAACTCTTTCCTTAAAGAGCACCTAGCAAATGCCAACAAATTTACTTAAAATAGAGAAAGTTGCAAAAAATTAGATATACATTTTCATCCTTAGACCACTGGATCTTTTGTTTATGTATTGCATACACAAAACTTCATATAAGGCATGGAAATTAAATAACACATTACTATGTTACAGATAAACTAAGAATCAAAAGATTAAAATCATCGTCGGATACCCACGGCCGAACCATTAACATTTATCTGCCATGGGATTTTTTGCCGATATTCAGTCGATTAGGGGTGTGTCAAAGGCAGCTATTTCATTGGCTGCCTCACGATTTCATGAGGCGATTAAAACCAATCAAAACGCTCGTTCTGTACGACGTTCGGTATTACAAACAATTTTGCGACAACCATAGACGACGTGAAAAGTTCAACATCGAAAAATTAAACGATTTCAGCAAGAAAGTATAGATAATTTACGTTTACAGCGTGATGTTTTCCTTTCTGATTGATATCTGCTTGCATAAGAACTGATTTGGCGATAGTTTTTGACATTGATTTTAGCAAAACACGTGCAACAGTATTTAACCGTGGGCACTGCCATTTTGTTTCTTATTGTTTTTTTACCTCCACTGCTGAAGAATATAGATTTGTTAAACGCGATGTCATTGGTAGATATTTTACGCACCTGTTGCTGTATATCGACGCAAATCGATTCATTTTACCCAAGGTTGATTGCATGTTATGTGACATGTTTATCAATCGTGGGTATTCGACGATGCCATGTCTTCCTCAATTGAATAATTGAATTGTCTTGGACCTTCTGAATGCTGCATGGATTCTAACCTGTAGGGGACTTATGTATTTCTTGCAATACTTTGATAATTGCTTGTAATCACCAAAAACCAATGACAAAAACATCAATAGCAACTTCATTTTAACTGCTTTGCTTTTCTTTCCTTTTTACTCAAAACTTAGGGGTTTCATTATTTTTGTGCCCCCACGTTAGTGGCGGGCATTTAGATTTACCCTTGTCCGTCCGTCCTTCCGTTCGTCCTTCCGTCCGTCCGTCCGTTCACTTTTGTGTCGCACGTAACTCAAAAAGTATTTGACCTAGAGTCATGAAACTTTACAGGAATGTTGATCGGCATGTGTAGTTGTGCACCTGGGTATTTTCGTGTGGATATTTTTAGTATTTTCAGAGTTATTGCCCTTGACTTAGTAAAATTTTCCAATTTTCAACTTGTGTTGCATGTAACTCAAAAAGTATTTGACCTAGAGTCATGAAACTTTACAGGAATGTTGATCAGCATGTGTTGTTGTGCACTTGGGTATTTTCGTGTGGATATTTAAGTATTTTCAGAGTTATTGCCCTTGACTTAGTAAAATTTTGCAATTTTCAACTTGTGTCTCACGTAACTCAAAAAGTATTTGACCTAGAGTCATGAAACTTTACAGGAATGTTGATCAGCATGTGTAGTTGTGCACCAGGTATTTTCGTCTGGATTTATTTAGTATTTTTAGAGTTATTGCCCCTCACTTAGAAAATTTTTGCAATTTTCAACTTGTGTCTCAAGTTACTGAAAAAGGATTTGACATAGTCATTAAACCTTATGGGCAGGTTGCTCAGCATATTTAGAAATTTGCACCTGGGGTTTCGCTTGTGGATTTATCCAGTATTTGTAGAGTTATTTCCCTTGACTTAGTAAAAAGATTGACAGAACAGTGGCGCGGTGGGGGCACCCGTGTCCTATGGACACATTTCTAGTTTAATTTTAGGTTACTTTAATATCTCAACATTTTAATGTTTGTAAAACTTTTGAATAGCTGATTGATATTATTTAACTCAATGGTGTTTATTTCCCTGCAGAAAATATATACAGCCATTGGTCAAAGCTGCTTTCTGGATGTTTCAAAGGAACGAGGACAGGCTTGTCATTCCTGCATGATCAAAACAAAAGGTAAGTGATTACTAATTTTCACAAAGTCTTCCAGAACTTTTTCAGATGATAACACCATGGGTCAAATTTGATAATCATGGCCTGGAATGTTGCTTGAATCCCTAAAAGTGTTTTTACAAATAATCTCCCTTTGATTCACTTTTAGCTCAGCTTTTTTATGAAAATACAGGTATATTTACAGTCATGTTGGTGTTGCCCTTGCCATCTTGTGCCTTGATAATAACTTTTTAAGTTATTGGTGTATTGTCTTCAGACTTGGCCACAACAATCCTTGGGACAACACTTTCAGTAGACCAGACTAAGACTGACCTTCAGTCATTAAGGTAAAATGTCTAGATTTTGCTGATTTTTAATCCCCTTCTAGGTAGCGGGGAGGAGATCATAGAAATGGCCTCCGTCTGTCATAGCTTTTCATATACACAACAAGGGTCAGAAGAGGGGAGACTTTTGTCTGTATCCCCCGTCTGTCAGTCCATCCCTCCGTTGTCAGCAAAATAATTGGGTTGCTACCCCTAAGGTCAAGGTCACAATTAAACGTCAAATGTTAAAAGTTTACATTTTGTTCCGCTCCATAACTTTTTAACCGCTGAAATTTTTTGAAAAATAACTTGGCACAACTGGTCACCATTATGAGGTGATGTGCAGAGAGCAATAATTGGGTTGCTACTTCCAAGGTCAAAGTAACACTTACAGGTCAAATGTTCTACATTTCATGTCCGCTCCTTTTAAACAGCTGATTTTTTTTTAAAAATTGGCACAGGTGATCACCATTATGAGAAGATAAGCACATCGCAATTATAGGGTTGCTACCCAAAAGGTTAAGGTCACACTTAAAGGTGAAATGTTAAAAGTCTGCATTTCGTGTCCGCACCTTTACTTTTAAACGGCTTAAAATGCTTTGTATAACATGGCACCAGTGATCACCATTTTGAGATGATGTGAGAGCGCAATAATTGGGTTGCTATTCCCAAGGTCAAGGTCACACTTAAACGTAAACGTTTTTAGAGTTAACCACTGCAAAGTTTTTAAGATAACTTGACAGAAATTGTCACCATTATGACATCATTGGCAGAGCACAATAATCAAGACAAAACCCTGAAGTTCAGGGTAACACTCAAAGGTCCAATGTAAAAACATCTATTTTTCATGTCCACTCTATAACTTATTCAAATCCACGTTGCTACCTCCAAGGTCAAGGTTAAATATTTTCCATATTTTTTAACTTTATATAAGATATTAAATATAAGGTCAAGAAGTACACAGTTCACTGCAGAAGGGGATTTAGCTTTCCTTCAGACTGCCTTGCTTGTTATAAATGGCTTTAACTTTGTTATTTTTTTAATAGATTATCTTCAAACATTAACATAATAATCCTCTAGGATAGAGCTTTATGTTTACCAGACAAACCTTGACCTTTACTCATAAATAACCTTGACATTGAAGGTCAATTTATTAAAATTTTCATTTTTAGCTCGATTTTTTTTTTTGAAAAAAGAGTAGAGGTATTGTTA
Organism: Ruditapes philippinarum; assembly: GCF_026571515.1. Classification (NCBI taxonomy): domain Eukaryota; kingdom Metazoa; phylum Mollusca; class Bivalvia; order Venerida; family Veneridae; genus Ruditapes; species Ruditapes philippinarum. The sequence goes on from NW_026855779.1 coordinate 78,119, forward strand.
TAGTTCTGGCGCCGTTGCCGATGCCGTCCGCAAACTTGTATCTGGATCATAACCTTTTTGTTCTTGGCAAGATCTTTCAGTTGACCACACTAACCTTGACCTTTATTCATAAGTGACCTTGACCTTCAAGGTCAAAAGTCCAAAGTTTGCTTGTTCTTGCTATTATTGGCTGTAACTTTGTTATTTTTGAATGGATTGTCTTCAAACTTTACATTATAATCTTCAAGGATAGCCTTTAAAAAAACAGTCATACCTCGACCTTTACTCATAAATGACCTTGGCAACGAAGATCAAATTATTGAAATTTTCATTTTTTTGGCTATTATTGGCTGTAACTTTGTTACTTATGAATGGATTTGTCTTTAAACTTGATCATAATAATCTTCAAGGATATGCCTTAAAAATAACCAGACAGACCTTGACCTTCACTCATAAATGACCTTGACTTTGAAGGTCAAATTATTGAAATTTTCATTTTTTTTGCTGTATCTGGCTGTAACTTTGCCATTATTGAATGGATTGACTTCATATAAAGACATAATTAAAACAGAACATTTTTAAGGAAAAGACCTTTATGTTTATGAAAATAAATTGACTTAGGCTCTTTTATGACCTTGACCTTGAAGGTTAAATTATTGAATTTTCACTGATTTGTGCATTTAATGACTATATATATTTATTGGTGTGTATGTATATATATATCTATATATATCTATATATATATATATATATATATATATATATATATATATATATATATATATTTATTTATACACACGCAATATATATATACACCACCATGTGTCTCTTTTTTTTCTTCTGTAATACACATATGGATATATATGGAAAGAATTCATACTTTGACAAAACTAATGTGACAAGACAGACTGGTTAAATTAATAAAAAGGAAAGGTTAAGATGTGTTCAAACATTTCTTTGTTTGGTTTTAGAAAAAGTAAAAAGTCAAGCGTTGCCCCCGCCCGGCGGTGGCTCTTGTTTTTATTGTTTAAACTGGCTATAACTCTAATGAATGGATTGATTTCACATTATAGAAGAACATTCATTAGGATAAGATCTTCATGTATATTAAACTCAAATTGACCTTGGCTAATTGATGATATTGACCTTGAAGGTTAAATCATTGAATTTTCACTGATTTTTGCTATAATTGACTGTAACTTGGTAGTAAATGAATGGATAATATTCATACTTTGACAAAACAACATTTTTGACAAGACTTCTAAAAAATTAAATTGACCTTGACATTTAGCCTTAAATTACCTTGACTGTCAAGGTCAAATTATTGAATTTTAATTAAATTGTCATAATTTTGTTCCTTATTTACTGATTTTATTTAAACTTTGACAAAACAAGACTTGCTAACGAGTGTATTAAATAATTTTGATGTGATCTTGATCTTAAATTGACCATGACTGTCAATGTTAATTTAATAGAATTATCTTTTTTATTCCCCTAAAACGAAGTTTTGGGGGGGGGGTATATAGGACTCACCGTCGGATATGGGTAGTCTCGGGTCTAAAACTTGGTCATAGTAGCTAAAAATAGAAAATCTTGTTAACACTCCAGTGGATGAAGTTTTGATCAAAAACACACTAGTGGCTGCACTTTTTAGCCAAATGTCCTGGAAATTGATCAGGAATGTTGTTTTGCTGATTTCTAGGCCAAGTTGGAATATGGGTCATCTCCAGTCAAAAACTAGGTCAAAGGAGCTAAGAATAGAAAAATCTTGTTAACACTCTAGTGGCTTCAGTTTTGATCCAAATATTCTGGAAAATGGTCAGGAAGGTTGTTTTGATTATTTCTAGGCCTGTCGTCACAGGTCAAAAACTAGGTCACAGGAACTAAAAATAGAAAGATCTTGTTAACACTCTAGTTGCTACTGTTTTGATCCAAATATCCTGGAAATTGGACTGAAAATTTGTTTTGATGATTTCATTGTCAAGCTCAAATATTGGTCACCTTGGGTCAAAAAATAGGTGACACTGTTCAAATATAGAAAAACCTTGTTAACAATCTAATGGTCATAAAACTTCGTCAGGATGCTTGTCTATTTAATTGCTTGGTGGAGTTCGAACATGGGTCATCTCTGATGAAATACTAGGTCACAGAAGCTAAAAATAGAATCTTGATCACTATCTAGTGGCTACTGTTGTTATCCAAATATCCTGGAAATTGGTCTGCAAGGTTGTTTTGATGATTTCTAGGTCTAGTTTGAATATAGGTCACCTTAGGTAAAAAACTTTCTAAGTAATTGCTCAGATGAGTTCGAATTTTTAGGTGAGCGATCTAGGGCCATCTTGGCCCTCTTGTTTCTAAAATGTTACATTAATATGATAACATTTATTTTTATAATTTAAGTATATATAAGACCTTATAAGTTGAAATTTTGTATTGTAGCAAAGCAGACATCCATGAATCAAACGCACAGGGAAAACTGCACTCAGAAAATAGAAGTGTGCATGGCATGTGAGAAGAATAGTTTCCTTAACCCAATAATATGTTACTGTGGTACACAATTGACACCTACTTTTGGTAAGTAAAATATCTCCTATTTACCTGCATAGGTCAGTATGTTGATTAAAATGAGTAAGTAAAAAAAACGTCAGTTTAAAATTGTACCACCAAAAGGTTTAGCGGGCTCTTGTTCTGTCATTAAATAACAAGTTTTGAATGAAAAAGTGTAAAATCTAAATTAGAAAAAGGAAAAAAATAAAACTGCGTGATTTGGATGTGTCACCTTGTGAACAGTATAGCTGTTAGTTAAGCATTTTCTTCTTAAATATAGGTTATTTATAAACACTGCTCTTGCAATGTACATTTACCTTCAGTGTCATTTGAACTGATTGTAATAATTTTACGTCAGGATAAATAAAACTATTATATTATCAAAAATAAAAATATCATGGAAAAAATTTATACTGACAGATCAAATTGAGGACTCTGTGATGCATTCTTGTGTAATTTGTAACTTCCTTAGTTTTAAAGGTATCTACCTCAAACTTCAAATACTTTTTCCACATCAGCAACCAGATCTTATGTGACAAGGTTCATAATACTCTTGAAGCAGTATTTTCAGATTTATCTCCTTTTGAACTTTTATAATTTTCTTTAAGAAATATTATTACTTCTTTACTTTTTAAGGTATTGTCTTCAAACTTCAAATATATATTTCTTATCATTACACACATGTTGTGTGACAAGGTCAATAACTCTAGTGTGACTATTTCCAGAATTATTCCCCATTGAACTTGGAATTTAATAATTCGAACGTCCGAATATCGGTTAACAAAATTGATATTCGTTTACTCGGAAAAATATATATTTTCTATTTTTTTGCGATTTAGAGATTGGTATATCCAATTAGTTCAGAAATTCGGAAATTAGCATGTATCTTCATAAATACCCGTTAAATGCAAACGAAACATCCTTGCAGAGGTGCGAAAATGATATCATAAATTTAACAAGGCGATCAACAGTTTGACACGCGCACCTGTGTCGCTTATGTCATCAAGCCACTTATGATATTTAATTACCTTTAATTGTGTAGCCGAAGTAACTGTTTTGAAAACAACAAAGGGCCGATTGCTGTCATGAATTTTAGAATAAAGGTAACTAGTATTTAGACCATGTTAACCTTTTGTTGCCGCCGATCATTCTATATTATTTCAAGAAGAAAAAAGATATATGAACTGTTATACATGTTTAAAACTTGATATTGCATTAATCAAAACGTTGTTAAATATTATGTTGTTGATTTAATTATAATTAATTTGTCTCCCGTGCAGTCCTATTTACTATCTACAGAATTCTATGAATTTAAATAGAAAACGAAAGTAGCATGCGGACGGTGTTGATATTGTGTGATAAACTTAGAAGATCACTGGCAATCATCCGAGTAACCGAGTACTCGATCGGAAAAATGACCGAGTACTCGAGTAATGATTTTGGTATTCGTTGCCATCCCTAGAATTTATGCTAACAACTATATCTTTTTGTCATAAGAAGAAATATATGTATATCATAATTGATTATCTTTTCATAGTTTTATCTTCCTTTCTGAGTCCAGTTTTTAATTAGTTGAGCTTCGCTGTCTCCTGTGATAGCTCTTGTTTATACAGCTTTGTAATTTTTTACCAATGTCTCATATTTACATGGAATATTATACCTAAGGTGGTCTGTTAAGTTTGGATGGAGTTTGGGGTTACTGGGTTCAAGGTAAAGTCTGGCATTTACATGTTGAATATTTTTAAACTTCATTACAAGTCATAGCAGTGACTTGCTTACTTACATTTTCAACTTTCATTATATAACGGTTTTCAATTCTTTTGGCAATTCTCCCCCCCCACCCCCTCTGAGACGAAGTTTTGAAGAGTCACCCGGTGGTCAGTCGGTCGGTCCAGCGGTCAGTTGCATTTACCTAATGTCACGAGCAAAACTTGAAAACTAATGATAGGAATTCAGTTATTATACCTTCATACAATGGTCAAGCGCAATAAGAGGAAGTGCAGTGCACAAGAACCATAACTTTATCTAAAGTAAGAACCATAACTGTATCTAAAGTATTTACAGAGTTATTGCCCTTTGATGCTTTTCCTTGTCCTGAGCATAACTTGAAAAGTACTGGTTGGAATTCAAAACAACTTTATACAATGCTCAAGCACAATAAGAAGAAGTACAGTGCATAAGAATCATAACTCTATCCAGAGTTATTATAGAGTTATTGTCCTTTGTTACTTTTCCTTTGCTTTTTTAGCTCACCTGTCACAAAGTGACAGGGTGAGCTTTTGTGATCGCTTTTCGTCCGGCGTCCGTCCGTCCGTCCGTCAGTCGTCCGTCCGTCCGTCGTCCGTCCGTAAACTTTTGCTTTAAATGACATCTCCTCATAAACCACTGAGCCAATTTCATCCAAACTTCACAGGAATGATCCTTTGGTGGTCACCTTTAAAAATTGTTCAAAGAATTTAATTCCATGCATAACTCTGGTTGCCATGACAACCGAAAGACCGTAAACTTTTGCTTTAAATGACATCTCCTCATAAACCACTGAGCCAATTTCATCCAAACTTCACTGGAATGTTCCTTTGGTGGTCACCTTTAAAAATTGTTCAAAGAATTTAATTCCATGCAGAACTCTGGTTGCCATGGCAACCGAAAGAAAAATCTTTAAATATCTCCTTTTCAACAACCTTAAGAGCTAGAGCTTAGATATTTGGCATGAAACATCTTCTAGTGAGTGTCTACCAAGTTTGTTCAAATAAAAGCCCTGGGGTCAAAATTGGCCCCGCCCCAGGGGGTCATTGATTTTCCCTATATGCATATAGTAAAAACTTAAAAATTCTTCTTTTAAAGAACCCAAAGAGCTAGAGCTAAGATATTTGGCATGAAACATCGTCTAGTGAGTGTCTACCAAGTTTGTTCAAATAAAAGCCCTTGGGTCAAAATTGGCCCCGCCCCGGAAGGTCATTGATTTTCCCTATATGTATATAGTAAAAACTTAAAAAATCTTCTTTTAAAGAACCGTAAGAGCTAGAGCTTAGATATTAAGCATGAAACATCTTCTAGTGAATGTCTACCAAGTTTGTTCAAATAAAAGCCCTGGGGTCAAAATTGGCCCCGCCCCAGGGGGTCATTGATTTTCCCGATATGCATATAGTAAAAACTTAAAAAATCCTCTTTTAAAGAACCCAAAGAGCTAGAGCTAAGATATTAAGCATGAAACATCTTCTAGTGAGTGTCTACCAAGTTTGTTCAAATAAAAGCCCTGTGGTCAAAATTGGCCCCACCCCGGGGGGTCATTGATTTTCCCTATATGCATAAAGTAAAAACTTAAAAAATCTTCTTTTAAAGAACCATAAGAGCTAGAGCTTAGATATTTGGCATGAAACATCTTCTAGTGAATGTCTACCAAGTTTGTTCAAATAAAAGCCCTGGGGTCAAAATTGACCCCGCCCCAGTGGGTCATAGATTTTCCCTATATGCATATATTAAAAACTTATTAGATCTTCTTTTAAAGAACCCAAAGAGCTAGAGCTAAGATATTTAGCATGAAACATCTTCTAATGAGTGTCTACCAAGTTTGTTCAAATTAAAGCCCTGGGGTCAAAATTGGCCCCGCCCCAGGGGGTCCTTGATTTTCCCTATATGCATATAGTAAAAACTTAAAAAATCTTCTTTTAAAGAACTCAAAGAGCTAGAGCTAAGATATTTAGCATGAAACATGTTCTAATGGGTGTCTAGCAAGTATGTTCAAATAAAAGCCCTTGGGTCAAAACTGGCCCCGCCCGGGGGGGGGTCATTGATTTTCCTTTTATGTGTATTGCAAAAACTTAAAAATCTTCTTTGAAAAAACCCAAATAGCTAGAGTTTAGATATTTAGCATGAAACATCTTTAAGTAAATATCTACAAAGTTTGTTCAAATAAAAGCCCGGGGGTCAAAACTGGCCCTGCTCCAGGGGTGTCATTGTTTTTAACTATATGTGTATAGTAAAAACTTTAAAAATCTACTTTTAAAAAACCCAATGAGCTAGAACTTAGATGTTTAGCATGAAACATCTTCTTATGGGTGTCTACCAAGTCTGTTCAAATAAACAAATAAAAGCCCTTGGGTTACAATTGGCCCGGGGGTGGGGGGCCTATATACAGGTGAGCGACCTCAGGGCCATCATGTCCCTCTTGTTTCTTGTCTGGAGCATAATTTGAAAACCACTAGTTTGAATTCAATACAACTTCATACAATGGTTAAGCACATTTAATGGAAGTGCAGTGCACAAGAACAAATACTAGTACTTCATTTTGACTAATTACAGTTATTGCCCTTTGACGCTTTTCCTTGTCCGGAGCATAACTTGAAAAATGCTGATTGGAATTTAAAACAACTTCATACAATGGTCAAGCACAATAAGAGGAAGTGCAGGGCGTAAGAACCATAACTATATCTGTAGAGAGTATCTGATAGAGTAATTGTCCTTTGTTAGTTTTCTGTTGCATTTTCCTTGTCTGGAGCATGAGTTAAAATTTTATACAACTTCATTATATGGTCAAGCACATTGAGAGAAAGTGCAGTGCACAAGATTATAGGGCGTAAAGTTTCCTATAAATTCCTATATTTTGGAGTAATTCCTATAAATTCCTATATTTCTACAAACATTCCTATATTTCTGTGAAATTCCTATAAATTCCTAATTTTTTTAGCTCGACTTTTTAAAAAAAAGTAGAGGTGTTGTTATAGTCCTGGCGGCGTTGCCGTCCGCAAACTTGTACCTGGATCAAAGCTTTTTTAGTTCTTGGTGTATTGTCTTCATACTTGGCCACAACAACCCTTTGGACAAGACCTTTCAGTAGACCACACCAACCTTGACCTTCATCCATAAATGACCTTGACTTTCAAGGTCAAAAGTCCAAATTTCGCTTGTTCTTGCTATTATTGGCTGTAACTTTGTATTGTATTGTCTTCAACCCTTAAAAATAACTAGACAGATTTTCAAAAAATAGTCCATTGGTCAAAATTGTCCCTGCTCCTAGGGTGATTGATTTTCATTATGTACATGTAGTAAAATCTCTTTTCTGAAGGTATAAGGCTAAGAGCTTTGATATTTGGCATCTTTATGTCCTCAAACTAGGTCACAGCTCAATTAACCTCTTTAACACTTTAGAGGGTACTGTTTTGGTCCAAATATCCTTGAAATTGGTTAGAAAGGTTGTTAAGATGATTTCTAGCTCAAGTTTGAATATGGTTCATCTTGGGTCAAAAAGAAGGTCATACAGCCCAAATATTGATAAACCTCTTTAACACTTTAAAGGCTACTGTTTTTGTCAAAATATCATGGACATTGGTCAGGAAGGTTGTTTGAATGATTTACAGTTCAGGTTTGAATAAAGGTCATCTGAAGTAAAAAGAAAAGTCACAGCACATAAATCAACATACATGAAAAAAATCTTATTAACAGTTGCACTATTTCAGATGCAGATATGAATGTTATATCAGTTAAAGTTCATGACATTATATCTGCCTTTCAATCATTGATAAAAATATTAATTCAGAGCCTCAATATTGAGGTGAGCAATATAAGGACCATAATGACCCTCTTGCTTTACTAAATTACCTCTTGCTTTACTAAATTACCTGCCTCTTAGTTAGTAAGGATATCAATATTTTTTTGTTCAGGTTCACTCCCAATGGTAATCCAACAAATGGATCAGTCTTCTATACATTTATACATGAAATTATTGGATGAGGGTTATGAAGTTGTTTGCAACATTCGTGTGGTAGTTGTTGGACATAAAGGTGCTGGCAAGACAACGTTAACGAAGCGTCTGTTAAATAGAGATGTTGATATCGGTAAGGAAGAAAGCACAAATGGTATTGAGGTACATGTGAACAGATGTAAAGTTTCCCGGGAGACAAAACAATGGATAATATCTGAAAGTGGTAAGTTTAAGCTGTCTGTGTTAATGAAATACATTTGCTTATGAACTTTAATGAAGGTCATATTTGATGTCTTTGCTCTGGAGGATGTCTCATTTACAATATTTATGTTAAATAAAATATAGGTAGAACTATTCTACTTAATTCTAAAGATTTATTATGCTCCCGAAGGGTGGCATATTAAAATCGAACCGTCCGTCTATCTGTCCGTTAGTCCGCCCCGCTTTATACTGTTAAATATAGACAGTGGTGGTCGTGTCCGCTCTGAAACTTCAGTATGCATGAAAGGATTTTAATTTTTCTTTCATATATGAAATAACCATAGATGTTTGGTGTGTCGCGAACAAGACTTTGGTTTCTACCACTAAGGTCAACGTCACTGTGGGGGTTCAAACTTTGCCATTTTTTATGTTATATAAATATAGAAGGTGGTCGTCATGTCAGCTCTGAAACTTCAGTATGCATGAAAGGATTTTAATTTTTCTTTCACATACAAAATAATCATAGATGTATGGTGTGTAGCGATTAAGACTTGGGTTTCTACCACTAAGGTCAAGGTCACTGTGGGGGTTAAAACTTTGTCCAAAAATGTGAGGGGGGCTATAATGGATTTGCTTTGTCACGTCGGTCGGTCGGTCAGTCGGTCGGTCCGTCCGTCCGTCTCCATTTTCGTGTCCGCTCTATAAATCCTATACCAATTGAAGGATTTTATTCAAACTTGGCTCAAATGTTCACCTCAACAAAGGGATGTGCATAAACCCATGTTGCCATGTGTCAGCTCAAGGTCAAGGTCACAATTGAAGGTCAAATATCAAACAATCAAATATTAGACAGTATGTAATGTCATGCCCGCTCTGTAAGTCCTACACTAATTAAAAGATTTTCTTCACACTTGGCTCAAATGTTCACCTCAACAAGGGATGTGCAGAACCCATGTTGCCCATGTGTCAGCGCAAGGTCAAGGTCACAATTGAAGGTCAAATGTCAAACAATCAAATAATAGCAATATGTCGTGTCCGCTCTGTAAGTCCTACACTAATTGAAAGATTTTCTTCACACTTGGCTAAAATGTTCAACTCAAGAAGGGGATGTGCAGAACCCATGTTGCCCATGTGTTAGCTTAAGGTCAAGGTCACAATTGAAAGTCAAATATCAAACGATCAAATATTACACAGTATGTCGTGTCCGCTCTGCAAGTCCTACACTAATTGAAAGATTTTCTTCAATCTTTGCTCAAATGTTCACCTCAACAAGGTTATGTGCAGAACCCATGTCACCATTTTGCTTGCTTAACGTCAAGGTCACACTTGAAGGTCAAAAATTGACTTAGAAAATATTCTTAAATTTTAACATGTATTTGAATATTTCAGAAACTAGAAAAGGTATTTTCTTGAAACTTAAAATATATATGGAGTGTCACAATTAAGATATGCTGGTCAAGTTTCACAACTCTGTATTGCATTTTAACAAAGTTATGCCCCCGTTTAAGTCTTCAAATTTACATACAATCAAATATTAGACAATATGTCATGTCCGCTCTATAAATCCTATACTAATCGAAGAATTTTCTTCAAACTTTACTCAAATGTTCACCTCACCAAGTTTATGTGCAGAAATCATGTTACCTTTGTGCCAGTTAAAGGTCAAGGTCACACTTGAAGGTCAAATATTGACTTAGAAATTGTTCTTAAATTTTAACATGAACTTGAATATTTCTGAAACTAGCACAGGTATTTGCTTGAAACTTAAAAGCTATATGAGGTGTCACAAATAAGATATGCAGGTCAAGTTTAATAACCTTTCATAACAAGTTATGCCCCTTTTTAAGTCTTTAGATTTACATACATTCAACACTAGACAATATGTTGTGTCTACTCTATAAATTCTATTTTTATACTATTACCTATACAATTAGTCTTTTGTTCACCAGAGACAATTTCTTTGAATTTGTGCCACTAAAGTTATTCCCTTAACTACCTTTCCAAGTCGTCTTCTGTCAATGACATTGGTGGGGGTATGAATCGCATTCAGCGATAGTTCTAGTTTTTAATGTTATAAAAATATAGAAGGTGGTGGTCATGTCCACTCTGAAACTTCAGTATGCATGAAAGGATTTTAATTTTTCTTTCACATATGAAATAACCATAGATGTATGGTGTGTCGCGAATAAGACTCTGGTTTCTACCACTAAGGTCTAGGTCACTGTGGGCGTTCAAACTTTGTCATTTTTTATGTTATATAAATATAGAAGGTTGTGATCGTGTCCACTCTTAAACTTCAGTATGCATGGAAGGATTGTAAGGTTTCGTTCACATATGAAATAACCAGAGATATATGGTGTGTCGCGAACAAGACTCGAGGTTTCTACGAGTTAGTTTAAGGTCACTGTGGGGGTTCAAACTATGTCATTTTTTATGTTTTAAATATATAGAAGGTGGTTGTATCCTCTCTGAAACTTCGGTATTTTTACGAAAGGATTGTAATTTTTTTTCACACATTAATTAACCATAGATGTATGGTGTGTTGCAAACAAGACTTGGGTTTTTACAACTAAAGTTAAGGTCACTGTTGGGGTTCAAATGTTGTCATTTTTTGTTATATAGATATAGAAGTTGGTGGTAATGTCGGCTCTGAAACTTCAGTATGCATGGAAGGATTGTAATTTCTTTTTCACATATGAAATAACCATAAATGTATGGTGTGTCGCTAACAAGACTTGGGTTCCTACGACTAAGGTCAAAGTCACTGCTGGGGTTGAAACTTTGTCAATTTTGATGTTAAAATACATATTGGCAGAGATGGCCATGTTTGCTCTGAAACTAATATGCATGAAAGGATTATATTTTTGATTTCAAATATGAAATTATCATAAATGTATGATGTGTTGACCTTTGTTCCTACGCCTTAGTTCAAGGTCATATATATAAATAGTGGTTGTTGTGTCTGCTCTGTACTCTCCATATACATGAAAGTTTCAATTATTTTTTAAAAATATAAAGTGACCATAAATGGACAATGTGTTGTGAACAAGACCCAGGTTTCTTTGTTTAACTTAAAGGTCACTGCTGAGGTACGAACTTTGTCAATTTTTTACCACCACACTTAACATGTAATAGGTGGTTTATAACTAGAATCCTTAGGGGGCATTGCCAGCTCTTGTTGTATGTTCTATTGTTGCATAGAGGCTACTCAGTAGTTTTGAACAATTGAGATAGATGCATTTTAAAATAGACCACAAAAGGGCCACTTGTCTTAGATATGTACTCATGACATGCTCAAAGTTATTTTTGGATCATTCAATTCCATTAAATAAGATGACAAATGAATCAGTATGTCTCCCAAAATTTTTTGGAGACATGTTGCTTTTGTGTTGGCTGTCCGGTTGTCCATCCATCTGCATTAAGCTGGTCTGTCCTTCACAGGTCAAACAACTGGTGGGATTTCAACCAAACTTTACAGGTGTGATCAGTACTATCATTAGATGTGCACATCAACGGCACATTCCGCTTCCCTGGCCACCAGAGCTAAAAACAGAAATATCTTGTCCGGCCTTCACAGGTCAAACTACTGTTGGAATTTTAACCAAACTATACAGGAGTGATCAGAATCATCCCTAAATCTGCCACCAGCACGTTCGCTTCGCTGCACAAAAAAAATGCCCCGCAGAGCTAAAATTAGAAAAATCTTGTCTGGCCTTCACAGGTCAAGCTACTGGTGGGATTTCAACCAAACTTTACAGGAATGATCAGTACCATCCCTAGTTGTGCACATCTCCGGCATGCTTGGCTTTGCTGTACAAAATGGCCGCCGGAGCTAAAAATAGAAAAATCTTGTCTGGTCGTCACAGTTAAACCACTGGTGGGATTTCAACCAAACTTTACAGGAGTGATCAGAATCATCCCTAGTTATGCACATCACCGGCCTGTTATGCTTTGCTGCACAAAATGGCTGTCAGAGCTAAAATAGAAAAAATTTGTCCGGCCTGCACAGGTCAAACTACTGATGTGATTTGAAGCAAACTTTACAATAGTGATCAGTATCATCCCTAGTTGTGAAGATCACCGGCATGTTCTGCTTCGCTGCTTAAAATGGCTACCAGAGCTTTAATTAGAAAAATCTTGTCCAAACTTCATAGGTCAAACTACTGGTGGGATTTCAACCAAACTTTACAGGAGTGATCAGTACTATCCCTAGTTGTGCACATCACCGGCACGTTCCGTTTTGCTGCAAATTATGGCACCAGAGCTAAAAATGAAAAAATCACAGGTTAAACTAATGATACAAATAGATAAGACAGAAGCTCTCCTTTTCAAACTTTGCACATGTTAGAAAAAAATAGAATAACTATTTAGAATATGATTTTTTGAGACTTTATTAACTAAATTGCTTGATCCAAGTGTAAGGACATTTTCAATCAATACATGTATTATCATATATAACTTTAAATGAAAGTCTCATCCCTTTAATAATAATGTCATAACTGTAATTCTTTAAATACAGAAATATTATAAGTCTCATCATATCAATATACTAAGATATACATGTATGCACATAACATTAATAATTCCCAGTTTCTATTAAATAAATATGAAATCCTAACATTAACATTGTTACTAATGGATGG